>NC_061109.1:65030041-65035041 GCF_015104395.2 Macrobrachium nipponense
TAAGGATCACTAGGCACGATCCCAAGATCCCTGAAAAGGAATCTAAAACAGAACTAGAGGGCTGAAGTAGCTCATGACTCATGCAGAGAGTGTGATCCTAGAAACGGCACACATAGTAAGGAGAGTGATGACTCCTAAGGAGCAGGATGCAAACCCGGAACCCCACACTATAAATACCCCCAGTCGAATTGGAGACTGTGATACCGCACAAAAAAAAAAAAAAAAAAAAAAAATAACCAAATAATAATAATTTTTATTTTGAAGGAAACGACACAGATTTATAAAATGTGCACCACACATCTCTCGTCTCTCTCTCATCTCTCTCTCCTCTCGACGCTCTCTCTCTCTCTCTTTATATATGTATATATATATATATATATATATATATATGATATATAGTATATATATTATATATAATATATATATATGAATATATATATAATATATTATATATATAATATAATATATAAATATATATATAAAATATATATATAGATATATATATATATATATATATATATATATATATAATCTATATATATATATATATAATATATATATATTATATATATATCAAGTAATATATATATATATATATATATAATTATATATTATATATACTAATATATATTATATATATAGCAATATATATATATATATATAAATAATATATTATATAATATATATATATATATATAATATATAGTATATAATATATATATATAATATATATATATATATTTATATATTTATATATTTATATACTATCTCTATATACATATACATAGATCTATAATAATATCTATATATATATATATATATCTATATATATATAAAATCTATCTATCATATCTATATATATATATTATATATATATTATATATATATATATAATATATATCATATATACTATATATATATATATCATCTATGATATGCTATCTATATATATTATATCTATACTCTCATATATATATCCACATATATATATATATCTTCTCTCTATAATACTATCTCTCTAATCTCATCTCTATCTATATATCTATCTATGCTATAGATCTCATATATAATATATATACCTATATCACTATATCCATTCTTGTCTGATTGATTAATTCCAGGTCTCCTTATATATTCTTTTTTCTTTAGTTAATATAAGAACTCACTGTATAATTCCGAAGATAGATAGAAAATACTTTGTTCTGCTCAGGGCCATCCATGTACATATTCATATACACCAGTAGAGACAATATAATATAAAAGTATTTCTCTGCATAAAATAATTAAACTTGAATAACATTTTATTTTATATCTTTTCAGTGGGAATCGTTAGTAGTTTGTAATACGTTTACAGTTACCCGTTTTAACTTTACCATATTTCATTAGTAATCCCATTCTTTTCCCTCTCCGTTTTCACCGGAATACCAAAAGTATTTGATTGTTTGTACAACATCCTCCATCTCTGGTACTTTTCCTCCTTGTCCTTTTCCTTTGATGTAGAATGTTTACTTAGAGAGAGAGAGAGAGAGAGAGAGAGAGAGAGAGAGAGAGAGAGAGAGAATGTTATTCAGCTCTTGTCCTGTGAATGTATGAATATATCTGTCCAAAAAATTGACGATTAAACACAACTATTTTTCAAAATGCTTTTGTATCTTAGCTCTTAACCACCAGGCTTTTGGGATAAGTTAAAATGAATGTTTATTTTAATATGTCTAGATATCATAGAAGAAAGGTGTACTAGATTGATCTAACCATTTATTCCCTCTCTTGATAGGGTGAAAAGTAATTAATTCCGTTTTTCACCATTAATCCAACATCATTAGATTTAATATTTGGTCACGATGCGAAAAAGATAACACGTCACAAACTTCAGTCACATTTGACGAGAAGGGTAACAATCACGACGATGTTGTCCCGATGCCTCTAATTGACTTAAACAAAAACAAATATCAGCCTCTCATCTTCATCTGTTGCTATCCCATCGCGAAATTTCAAATACACGGCCCTTTGCCCTCAGGATTGACGGTGGCTTCTTTGACAAGTAATCATTTAATTACACAAATTGCCTACGAAGGTGTTTGAATAATATATCCTATGTTGCAAGCCAATATAGAATTAGACTTACTGGAAAATAAGTCTCCACTCACGCTTGTGGAAAACGGAATTAGCATCATGAATAGAAATGAAACATTATTGTTAACATAAGATCAGCGCAAAATACAAATGTAAATGAATAATGAGGTAAACGAAAACGCCAGCAATCAATCGTGAATAGGTCTGTCGGTGATTTACGGTATAAAATTTAGAGTCGAAACTTCATAGTGACAAAGAAAGAACTCATACAGATCCTTTATGAAAGCCAACTGTATTCAAAGGCTTTGATGGAATTCTCCGAATTCCGAGTTATGACATTCACAAATATGTAAAATCAGAGAAAAAATTATAAATTTGAGCTTGAATAATAAATATTTCAGTGACAGTCAGACAGAAAATGGAAAGATTTAATACGTCTCTCAATATATAACAGTAACATGAAAAGTATAATGGGAAGAATTAGAAACATACAAAAAGCCTGTGCATGTAGCGGAAATATAAAAATATCTCTAACGCCAACGCGAAATAACTTATTAATATTACTGTCAATTTGCAATATCCAATATTTGCATTCGTAGCCAGATTAATTCCGACGAATTCCGGTCGAGCGGAATTTTCGTCCTGTTATTGGAAACCGTAAAATGCTCGTGATTAATTTGCACCCATTGATAGCTTTGCTTTGTAATTCTGATGCGAAAATGAGTGATCCGACTTTGGGGGGGCGTGTAGGATAGGAAACGAATTAACCTAAAACTAATCAATATCGTCAGTTTTTCTTACCCTGGATTCGCGGATCAAGGGTATAAACATATTTTTGTGCATGAATATATATATAAATATATGTATATTTGCATTGTCTGTAGTAGAATTCATGTAAAATCATAAATACAAATGCAGTATTCAAGTTTAACTCACCAATATCATAATGTAATATAAAAAAAACATGAAATTTTCACAGCATTAATTTCCTCTGGTAAAAAAAATATATATATATATATATACTGGTGTGTGGCTTACAGAAAGCTAATAAACAAAAAAAAATCATTGTCCTATCTTGAAAATATAGGTACCCATCGTCTGAATTTATGGAGGTAATATAGTAAAATGGGGGTTTCCCTATCGACCTTATGCCAGAAAGAATATGTTTGTAGCGTTTTCCAGCTGGTTGCTACAGATGGTTTCGTTGTATTAGCCACATATGACCGTCGCTATATCTTTCTGGCAGCAACAATATACGGAAATAAGCAAACTAGTTTGGATGTTGTTACAGGTGTGTAGAAAACGGTTTGAGATCTGTAATATCAGGAGTATTTGTTTGACAGTAATAAAAAATTGTAATGCAAATGAAGGCAGTAATCAAGTGACAACATAGGATAGAGATAGAGGAGAGGAGAGAGAGAGAGAGAGAGAGAGAAGGGGGGTTGGGGGGGGGGTTGTTTTCCTTCTGATTCATGATAGTTTAGTACTTTTAATAAGCAATTCGTATTTTCTTCTCAGGGTCCATAAATTTTTTATATCTTGTTTAGGCGATAACCTGTTTTTCTAATTAGATATTTATTGGTAACGTGATTGTGTATGTGGTCATTATTAATATCATATTATTTCATTCACTGTTCTTTTTTTGATTGACTGTAATTATTATCTTTTGTTTTCAGTAATAGTGCCAATGATGAAGTTACGACTACTATCTATAAAATCTCATAGTCACATTCGTCACTAAAATGTATAATATATATCGGATATATATATGATATATATATATATGATATTATAATATATATATATATATATATAATATATATATATGTATGTATATATATATATATATATATATATAATATATATATATATATATATATATATATATATAGTATATATATTAATATATATATATTGTATGTCTATATATATATCTATATTATATATCTCTATATATATATATATATGATAATATACATATATCTATATATATAGATATATATATATATCTATATATAATATATATTCTATAGGTGATCTAATATATATATGTTGTGTTGTGTGTGTGTGTGTGTGTGTGTGTGTGTGTGTGTGTGTACGATGTTGTTGTATATAAGGTTTTAATATGTATTTAAGCTCATTGATGTGAATTTTACCCATCACTAATATTTCTGTCATTGTCTGATACAAAGATGAAGACAGAAATAAACTTCGGTTAAAGAATTCGTTTTCATCTTCATTCAAAAGCAAAGCTATTTGACAGTAAATCACAATACATTTCAACATGAAATAATCGCAGAAAGTAACCAATCGTCTGGGCAAAGAAACGACATTTGTACTTGACTACAAATAGTTGACGTATCCTTAAACCATGCAATAAACATGCAAACAAAACAGCGAGTGTGGCAGAATTAAGGAAATTGGATTCAGTGACTGTTACGGATCCATTCTGTGCTATGGAGAATATCTGGAAGGGATTCTGGAATATATAGTGAGCGTTTCCAGAGGTAACCTGAATTATAGTCTCAGACCATTTAAACGTTAAGGGCAATTTTTTTATGATTTTCCACATTTTATTGTCTCAGAATGCTTGTAATTATGATGTTGAAGGATTTGAGGTTAATTGATTCATCGTTACAGGAATAAAGATATATTACATTAGGTTGAGATTACATTAGGTGTCTGATTACATCAGGCATCAGATTACATGAGTGGTAGATGACATCTGGTATCAGATTACATGAGTGGTAGATTTTTCAGGTATCAGATTACATCAGATATCATGCGCAATTTTTAAAGATATTGAATATACATTTGTTTTTTTTAGATAGTGTATGGATTCATTCTCTGTTGTTTGCTGTAACTTCTATAAAAAGTGAATTATTTAAAAATCGTGTATACCATTCTGAAGGGAGAGAAGCAAACTA
>NC_061109.1:65037541-65040041 GCF_015104395.2 Macrobrachium nipponense
GTGAAATGGTTTTGTTTACATAGTTCTGAATAGCTGTCACCTTAAATCCTTTAATGGTCTTGTCCTTGTCATCAAGGATGATTGTCTTAAACCTTTATTGCACCCATTATTTATACTTGTTTTGGGAATGTTAACTCATCTTCCAGTTTCGGATTCTAAGTACTATCTCTTTAATAATCCCTATCTGTCCTTTATACGATCTTTTGTATTGTCTTTTATTACCTCATGTATGTCAGTTTCTGCTCAGTTAAAGGCATGTTAAAACGGCGGAAGTCCTTGCATTACTCTTCGTTCATTCTCCTTCGTGGCATATATCTTTTTTTATGGAATTTATCATGTTCCTAACTTTCGTAATTCAGTTATACATACATACTACATACCTCATATATATATGTATATTGATATATATATTATATATATATATATATATATGTAATATATTTATTATAGTATATATAGTATATATATATTATTTTATATATATATCTATATATATATATATATATATATATATACGTACATGTATCTTCTCATATATATATATATATATCTATATAGTAGATATATATATATATATATATATTATATATATATATATCTATATTTTCATATGTCATAATAATACATATCTCTATATATGTATTAGATATCTATATTCTATTATATATAAAAAAATCTATCTATCTATTCGCTAGCTCTATATCAATATATCATCAATATCATTAACAAACACAAACACTTTAATATTTTTTCAATATACACCCACCTATATCTATATATTTTATATCTATATCTCTATCTACTCTATAATCTATCATCTATTCCATACTACATACATATCTATATATATATATATATATATCTATATCTATATATATCTAATGTTATATATAATATATCTATCTCTATATTATATATATATCTCTCTATCTTATCATACATACTATATCTATACATACTATATACCTCTATTTATCATATATATATCTATATATATATCGTATATATATATATATATATACTATATGTCCATCTATATATATAATATATATTATATATATATAAATTATATATATATATCTATATATATATATCTATATATATATAGATTAATATCTATATAATATATATATATATATATATATATATAATGTACCTGTCTCTATATCTCATATCATATATATATATATAATATATATCTAGTATGAATCTCTCTGTATACTCGTCGTCTCTCTATATCTTATCTCATATATATCTCTATATCTCTCTCTACATCTCTACCTCATATCTATACACTATATAGTTCTATACTATATCTATCTATCTCTCCCTTCTAATGTCCATGTACCCTATACATCTATCATCTCTCATCTCTCTCTATATCTTCTATCTAATTTCCTCTCTCTATCTATCTTATATCTCTCTTCTCTCTCTATCTATCTATATATCTCTCTATATTATCTCTCTCTCTATGGTCCCTCCCCTATCGTCTATATATATATTTCTCTATCTATCGTCCTCTCTATCTATCTATCTATCTCTGTCTCTATCTATCATCTATATATTATCTTTCTACTCTCACTCATATAGACTTATATCTAATTCTCTCTCTCTCCATTCTCTATCTCTATCTCCTCTATATATTACATATTATCTATCTCTTAATATATCTTGTTATTTCTATGCATCTCTCATCTCTCTCTCTCTGCTTATATCTCTCTATATATATCTCTCTCTATATATATCTTATATATACTCTTATACCCCCCATATCTATCTACTGTCTCTAATATTTCTATATCATATCTTATCTCTCTCTATGCCATATATATCATATCCTCTCTATCATACCTCGTATATATCTCATATATCCTAAATATATACATATACTCCTACCTATTTCTATCTAGAGCTATCTATATATATCTATCTATCTCTCTAATCTATCATATATATTATCTCTATCTCTCAATATCTTTATCTATCTATCTAGTATATATATATCTCTCTCTGTATCTATTATATATATGTATCTCTCTCTCTATCACTATATCTATATTAAAAATTCAATTTTTAACAAATATTTTACATATCTACTATCTAATACATCTCTATATCTCATCTCTTACAATATCTATCTCTCTCTATTCTATCTCTCTATATATATCAGATATATCTCTCATATCTATGTAGTAATATGTATCTAGATATTATATATATCTATATATCTCTATATATATATATATCTATATATCCATATCATCTATACATCTTCATATTATATATCTACTTCTATATACTATAAATTATATAGTGTATATCTATACTATATATCTATATACTCTATCTAGATACTCTATCTCTATATCTATAACCTCTATATATATACTATAATCTTCTCTCTACTCTCATATATATTATCATATATACTCATACCATATCTATGCCTATATTTGTCCCTCTATCTATGTCTGATCATAGATAGGTCGTATATCTATCT
>NC_061109.1:65050041-65077541 GCF_015104395.2 Macrobrachium nipponense
TGGGAAGGATATGAAAAATACAACTTTTACAGTAAAAATATAAAATGGTCAGAAATAAATGAAGAATTAAACAAATATTGGGATAACATTTCCGTAAGTGATGATATAAAGGTAAATACGGAGATATGATATGAAATATTAGAGAAAATAGTGGATAAATATATACCGAAGAAGAAAAGCAAACATCAGTCATGCATACCAAGAGACAGAAGGATCTTGTTCCAGAAAATCAGAAAGTGGAAAAAGGTCTTGCAAAAGAAAAAATGAATGGAAAGTGATAGAACTAAAAAGTAAGATAGAAAATGTAGAACAAAAGATTATACAATCAAAAGAAAATGAAAAATAGGACTTAGAAGGAAAAACCCTAGTAAATATCAAGCAAAACCCCAAACTATTATACTTGAATGCGAAAAAGATGAATAAAAGAAGAATAGAAATAGGCCCTCTAAGAATTGAAGGGAGATTAACGAATGAAAAAAAGGAAATATGCAACATATTGGCAGAATGATATAAGAGAGAATTTACCCTTAGAATTGATAATGAAGATGATGATATAGAAGTAAGGGATGAAAATAGTGAATATTTAGCAGACATAGATATTAATGAAGCTGATATTGTGCAGGCTATTAATGAAATTAAAAATGGAGCTGCATCAGGGCCTGATGGTGTCCCTGCTATTTTGTTAAAGAAAGAAGTTCATTCTATCGCAAAGCCACTTGCAATATTATTAAGACAAAGTGTAGATACAGGCAAGATTTATGATGAACACAAATTAGCATATATTACCCTACTTTCAAAAAAGTGGATCAAGACTAGAAGGCAAGTAATTATAGGCCTGTGAGTCTAACATCACATATTATGAAAGTGTATGAAAGGGTAATGAAGAAAAATATTATGAAACATTTAATAAAAAATAATTTGTTTAATATAGGACAACATGGTTTCGTACCCGGAAAAAGTACACAAACCCAATGTTAGTCCACCGTGAGAACATAAACAAAAATATGAAAAGCGGAAATGAAACCAGATGTGGTTTATCTAGACTTTGCAAAAGCTTTTAACGAGGTAGATCATAATATATTACCAAAGAAATTTAGAAAACATAATATAGTGGATAAAGTAGGAAGATGGTTAAGAATTTTTACACAACAGAAAAACAGATAGTTATTCGCAAACGATGAGAAATCGGATGAAGCTAAGGTAATATCCGGTGTGCCACAAGGTACGGTGTTAGCTGCGTTACTGTTTGTTATTATGATTGCAGACATAGACACTAATGTTAAGGACTCGGTAGGTAGTAGTTTCGCCGATGACACAAGAATAAGTAGAGAAATTACTTGTGATGAAGAAAGGAACGCGCTACAAAGAGACCTTAACAAAATATATGATTGGGCAGAGGTAAATAGGATGGTATTTAACTCTGATAAATTTGAATCAATAAATTATGGAGACAGAGAAGGAAAGCTATATGCACACAGGGGACCTAATAATGAGACAATCACAAATAAGGAAGCAGTTAAAGACCTTGGTGTGATGATGAAGAGGAGCATATTATGCAATGATCAAATAGCAATTCTATTGGCAAAATGTAAAGCAAAAATGGGAATGTTGTTACGGCACTTCAAAACAAGAAAAGCTGAACACTTGATTATGCTTTATAAGACATATGTTCGTAGTCCACTTGAATATTGCAATATGATATGGTACCCACACTATCAAAAGGATATTGCACAAATAGAGAGTGTACAAAGGTCCTTTACAGCTATAATAGAAGAAGTTAAGGATCTTGACTACTGGGAAAGACTACAATCCTTAAAATTATATAATCTAGAAAGGAGAAGAGAACGCTTTGATAATTCAGGCACGGAAACAGATAGAAGGAATAGCCGAAAACATCATGGAGCTAAAAATATCAGAAAGAGCAAGCAGAGGTAGATTAATAGTACCCAAAAGGATACCAGGAAAAATAAGGAAAGCACACAGGACATTAATCCACTACGCACCAGCATCGATTATGCAGTGTCTATTCAATGCGGTGCCAGCTCATCTGAGGAATATATCAGGAGTGAGCATTGATGTGTTTAAGAATAAGCTCGACAAATATCTAAACTGCATCCCAGACCATCCAAGATTGGAAGATGCATAATATACCGGAAAATGTACTAGCAACTCTCTGATAGATATTAGAGGTGCCTCACACTGAGGGACCTGGGGCAACCCGAACAAGATGTAAGGTCTGCAAGGTCTGTATGCTTCTCTCTCTCTCTCTCTCTCTCTCTCTCTCTCTCTCAGCAGAATTAATGTATATGCCTTGCATAACCCCAAAGCATCGGTGGCCAGTGGAATTCTTGCACAACGAGCATTAGACACAAATAATTTTTCGTTTGACTTTTACGTACTGAAATACAGATTACTTTATTCTTCTGGCAAATATATTCATTAACATAAAGAATAACCTAATCAGTGCAGATTCATGAATATATTACTCATGTCTGCCTTCAGAAATGTAAGAAAATGCACTTTGCCCGGTTTATATTGCAAAGATAACCATCTGGTTATAAAGGCTTACATTCATTAAATTTGGATTGTGATAAACATATAAATCTCTGGATAATCTCTGCTAGTTATCAGGAACTCTGTAAAAGCTATATAAATTGCGATATTATTTCCATTTCCGTCCCTGGGTTTAGGAACTGTATTTTAGATAAAACCGACTCCGTTCCCGTTAATCAACTTGATAACGTCAACACAACGAAATCCACAGATCTCGTTTGGAGTACAAATCACTCAACTAAGAGAACCAAGTTCTCCCTTTTACTCCATTTTATATTTGTATGTTAATGTTTTTATTTATGACAAATTCATTCCTAGTGAAGTAGTAAATCTTAAATTCACCAAAATTCTTATTCGTATACTTCTGAAAGCCCCATAAAACCTTTAAGAGCAAACTATTTTTTCTTTATGATTAAGAATATTTTCCAGTCTGTATAGTTCCTGATTTCGTCACAGATGGTAGGTATTTCTAAAGGAACTTAATTTGAAATAGACTATCTAAGAGTGATCAATAAGTTTATTGCTTGGGATGGTGCTTTATAAATATACAGTCTTTGAATTACATTTCGATATATATATATATATATATATATATATATATATATATAATATATATATATATATGAATATATATATATATATATATATATATATATATATATATATATATATATATATATATATATAATATATATAATGTGTATTGTGAGTTGTGTGTGTATTCTTTTTTATCTTCAGCCTTTAGCTTTACGAAGGTCATGTTTTAAACGGTATGTTATTTAAAACCAAGTCTTTTGTTCCCACCTCTCTCTCTCTCTCTCTCTCTCTCTCTCTCTCTCTCTCTCTCTCTCTCTCTCTCTCTCT
Source organism: Macrobrachium nipponense (assembly GCF_015104395.2). NCBI lineage: Eukaryota > Metazoa > Arthropoda > Malacostraca > Decapoda > Palaemonidae > Macrobrachium > Macrobrachium nipponense. The sequence goes on from NC_061109.1 coordinate 65,053,459, forward strand.
CTCAAAGTTTTCACATCATCTAATAACCTCATTAGATAAAATAAATAGTCTTCTACAGGGTATTAGATTTCTACACACAAGTCAGATATTCAATATTCTCACCACGTAACGGAACAATCGCTTCCAGTTGAGAAGCAACTCTATGGAAGAGTAAAAAGAAATCATTTTCGTTCTCTTATAAAACCTGTTTGAAAATCCCCACTTCATTTAGATCAGCTTGAACACTCCTGATATTTGCATAGTTAATGAATCTCGGATTACTAGAGGTCCTTTGGTAGAGCCCTGTGGGATTTTCAGTCGTAATGACTGACGCCAGTCTGTAAGACCCTTTCTTAATTCTCATAAGATATTTATGAATGGGACAGTTCAAGGCTTAACAGGTAAAAAGCCATTAAAAAAGCGAAAATGAAAATGTCTGATACAGGTGAACATATATTTTGCATATTTCATAGAGGATAAGCCCCCTCATTACCAAACAAATATGAAGATTAAAAGTCAGGTGGAAAAGGGAGGTTTTAAGCTGTCGGCTTCATCTCGAATTACTCGGTACACACTCGGAGTTGCGAAGATTACAACAATAACTTTCCTCCTCTTCACTTGCTATTCCCTGACCATTAATATTAATCTCACCGGCTAAATTACTTAATGGAGTTTGATAATGAAATGAAGGACCATTTGTGACCAAAGTAGGTTATTGGCGTAGAGGGAAGCAAGGATATCACTTTAACCATGAATGAGGTTTTATAAGATTTAATCAAAACTAGTCATTAGAATTAAAACTAACAAAATAACTGGTTAAGACATATTAAACTGCTTCATTGTAGATTAATATAGACTAATTTACAATGATGATATATATATATATATATATATATATATATATATATATATACATATATATATGTGTGTGTGTGTGTGTGTGTGTGTATGTATTTATACAATACCGAAAAATTAATACATTACAAATACATAAAAAAAGATTAGTGCCTGTTAGTGGTCCATCAAATAACGGAACCTTATATTCATATTCACCTTTAAAGCTAATTAACATTTTAACGGAGTTATATTTTAGCATAGATCTTTACATTCCCAATTGATCCCTGTTCCCTTTTCCTTCCGAAAGCACCCAGAGTCGCTGGACAGCAGCACCAGTTGTATGGAACAGACTCCTTGAGGATATCGTGTAATTGGGACTTCAGAAGTTGAAGCAAAGGTGTAATGGTTATATTACCCTAATACAATTCTTGTATTTCAATATTTTACTTACATTTTTTTATTTATTAATTTGGTAATTTTTTTCCCATTTATAAACTTAATTCTATTTATTTATTCATTTATCATTTGCTACTAATTTTTTCTATATATTTATGTATTTGTTAATTTCTTATTTTTTTCTTTAGCAATAAGTGACCTCTACTTTCTCTGCCTTTTTCTGCTTTTTTGTAAAGAACGCCATAATATTCTTTGGAAGCTGGAATTTCAAGTTACTGGCCCCCGTGGGCTTGTTGCATTCGAATAGAGTTTATCTCTTGAATAATAATAATAATAATAATAATAATAATAATAATAATAATAATAATAATAATAATAATAGTAATAATAATAATACTAATAATAATAATAATGATAATTTAACTAAAACCAGTAATTCCCCTAAAGGACTAAGTAGGAGAGACTAGATTATACGTCAGAATAACACTGTCTATAACATCACTGTCTATAACAACGACCTGCGTTTGGAAATGACTTGTTTCACTTCTCGCTTTCAGGATTAAAAGAAAAAACATTAAGTTCCGTCTTTTGGGCGCATGAAGTCAAACAAAGGCAGGAAAGTCTTTGGGTAATTAAACTTTTGCAGGAAAAGTTACGAACTTTTGTATCCTGGAATATAAGTCAACGAATAACTAAACCCGACTTTGAAGTGAAAGAGAATGGATGAGTTCCTACATTTGTTTTATTGCTGGTAATATTACTAGAGAGAGAGAGGAGAGAGAGAGATAGAGAGAGAGAGAGAGAGAGAGAGAGAGAGAGAGAGAGAGAGAGAGAGAGAGAGCAAAGTTTAAAACTTTGCATGGTTTATGGACAATGCTAGGGAGAGTGAGAATCCGATCTTATTTCAATTTTGCTGTGATGTGCGTATGTGAGAGAGAGAGAGAGAGAGAGAGAGAGTGAAAGGGGTAGCATGATAACGAACGTCCGTCTGAACAGACAAATTCCAAGAGTCCCACAGAGGCCCATCCATTAAGACCACATTAGATGAAACAACGACCACAGTAATGAAATAAAAAGTCATGGAAAAAACTACATTAATGTTCCTCTTCAGTAATTGTTAACACCAAGTCATTCGCGCCAAAATGGAAATTAAGACACCCGAACGAAACCATTTTTGATCCCTGGCGCTAAGGAAGCCATTAGCTAATTTCCATTAAGCGCACCGCAGAGAGCTTCACTACATAATCATGTTATACTGTTTCCAGCCAGGATGGAACGTTAAGTACTTTATGAGGTGATTAACAAGTTTCCAGGCTTGAAGTGAAGACGAGGTTCACGTCATGCTTCATAAGTTCTTGTTCGAGGCCTTCAAGGTAATAAGGCCATACAGATGATTGCAGTAAATTCGTAAAATGTACTCATGCTGATTTAATTAAAAAAATCCTCATTGTAGCACGAGTCTTCAAATGAAGAAATAAATCCACAGTTATGTAAATGTACATATATTCAAATTTAAAAATATAAGAATAGCTTTCGGGAATCTGTTCGGGGAACCGAACATATTCCCGAAAGCTATCGTTATAGTTTTAAATTTAAATATATGTACATTTACATAACTATGGATTTGTTTCTCCACAGATCCAATTATTATTAGGTGTCCATATAATTTGGATACGTCCTTACAACGACTTAATGGTATTCGCATTGTAATTATTTAAACTTGTATACAATTATATACACATATATAAACAATCAACCATAGCCTACATAAACGTATACACAACGGTTTCTAGTAACTGCAGTCTGTTATAAAGGCATATTAGAATTCGTACGTATTCATATTGTTGCATCTAAGTAAAGTAAGGATAAGCTGATAGAGCATAATCAGTTATATACAGTCACCAGTAACGACTTGAAGTGGGCACTGCAAATGTATTTTGCATTTAAAAACGTTCTATTTTGTTACATTTATGAAATATGTAGTATTAGTCTTATATAATACAAATTTTATCGAATTATTAGTTCCGACAGTCTCCAAAATATGCCATTTTAATATGAAACGCCCCAAAACTCTGTGCAAGGTCCTGTATATTCTTTCATTCTTTAAACATTTCGCACGTTCTGAGAAATCTGTATGTATCTTACTTTGTAGATATTAGATTGTCTAGTAATAAATAGAGAGAGAGAGAGAGAGAGAGAGAGAGAGAGAGAGAGAGAGAGAGAGAGAGAATAGCTTTCAATATGTCAATAGCTTAAAGGTTATACTGATAGTAACACGAATACCTTAATAGATTCTCAGAGTAGTGACCTGGCTTAAAACAAGTAAATCCACTTTACGCATTTTTTATTCTACCTCACACCCCTCATGTATTACTCATAAACCGAAGAGAACCATTTTATCTTGAGGCCGTCCGGTAGAAGCCCCTTTCTGACTCTGAGCTCCAGGGACTAGTTTTGATTGTGCTCTTAAACGGAGTTATTTTTGTTTACGAAGTTATGCGAGCTAAGAGGCACATTTGTATCTTGTTTCCCCGCACTATCTTTGTGGTAAAATCACCATCAATCGTTTTAGTTTTCCATTATTTTTATCGTAGTAAAACGCCATAAATCAACTTTGAATTTCCCATTATTTTGTTTGTAGTGAAACGACTTGAGTTCATTTCATGGTAATTTTTTTCCTTTTTGTAAAAGACCATAAATCACTTTTGATTTCCCATCATTTTCTTTATAGTAAAACGTCACAAGTCGCTTTTGAGGTAATCCATTATTTCATTCATAATAAAAGCCAGAAATCAGTTTTGGGTTCCCAATAAACAAATCTTTTCATGGCGGCAAAACTTCCATTTTCGAGCGTTTCAACATTTTGTAATAAAACCTCTGTGTGTTTTTTGTGGGCGGGGTTGGGGGGTGAGGGCTGCGGGGGCGGATGGTTACTCAATATTTTTTTTTAGTTTCTTATGATTTTCTTTATTTTAAAAAGCCCCATATCATTTCTGAGCTTCCCATTAATTTCTTTATGTAAAGTGCCACGAAACAATTTTGAGTTGTACTACATTTTTTTTTTTTTTTTTTTTCACCGTAGTAAAAGGCCACAGTTTCTTTCCCAGTGACAGAGATAAAACTTGGATTCCCGTCATTCCCCACGGCATCAGAGCGGTTCCAAAGGATGAATGATTTAATTTCCAATTTTTTTTTCAAACATATTTCCAGTGTTCAGCTTCTAATTCTCCTCTCCTTTTTCGTTCGTGGAAATGGATTATCGATTGAAACATCTCGCGCCGTTTCAGAAATAGATACGAAGAGCAGTGAAAAATGGAGTCATGTTACTTTATTCCAGCTTTCTGTTGTCCGTCGTTTTTTAGGCATGTCTATAATGCGAAAGCAGTTTGAGGTGGGGTGGATAATAGAAAGTAAAGATGAATGAACAGTGATTGATACTAAAGTATTTTATTATCACCAAAGGTGACTTTTGAAATAAACTGGAAATTCTGGAAAATATTTGCTAAAGTTAATTCTCCTATGAAATAAATTAGTGCATTATGATCTCCATCTGATTTATAAAAGAATATGTATATATTAATTTTATAGTCTCATCCAAAAGTGCCTTTAATGTTTGGTTTCACTTAAATTTATCAGTGGATCGAATAGTCATTAGTTTGGAAAGTATGGTAATTATATTTCGTTAAAAGTAAACAAACGAAGCTTTAGACTCATTCCCCTTTTTTTTCCTTCATGAAACCATTTCCCCTTCGAGTCAATATGGAAACGTGATAAAAAATATGTGGTATAAAGTGCTCAATATAATTATCGAGATTGGGTTAATCATTTTTAAGATAATGAATCGAGCACTGTTGAAGTGCGAAAAAAGGATTTCGTCATATAATATAAATAAAAAATCCAGTTTTAATTTACAGTACATGATATTTTACCGTCACTTTCGCATAAGTAAATCGGACCTTATTTTCAAGCCACGTTATAGTTTTTCTTTGTAGAGTGATTGTTGTTTACATGGAACAGGGCATCCAAGTTTGCTCTCCTACTTTGAGACCACTATTCCAAAATAATGTCAAGTTTCTAAAAATGATTTCAGCTCCGTAACGCGAAAAGACCTGTAAGGAGAGAAGTTTATTATGAAAGAGAGAAAACCAGAGGTTTTCGTTAACTGTTGCATATAATTTTCGGGAACATCATTTTGGTTAACAATTGCGCCATTAGTGTCTTCATGTATTTTCTTAATGATACTTTTGTTCTTGAAGTTCTACACTTAGGGCTTCTAGACGTCATGTGGTTAGGTATCCGTCTTTAATGTTTCCTTAATTATGCAAAATTTCACATTACGCTTTTCTTTATATTATTCATAAACAACAATTAGCTTATCACAAGTACATGAGATTCAAGGTGAAATGCCAGCCTAAATATCAGATAAAAGTTTGACCTAAGGGCTTGTTGGTTGATTAGCTAATAATGTTTGAAGCGATGTACTATGTCTGAATAAACACAGTATGAAGCTTAGTCACCTTGATTTGTCCATCAGCACCAGGTATAAGAATGTTTTAAGAGATGAGGCTCCGTGTAATTTTGGCAGCTTATGTAGCCAAATCGTGTTTTCAGTCTCTTCTGTTTAGCCTTAACTGTGTTGAAGCCTCGTTGTCCTAATGAGTTCAGAAGATACGTGTTTACGTCTGCTGTTGGACGTGTTCGGGTTTTTAGCTCTCTCTCTCTCTCTCTCTCCTCTCTCTCTCTCTCTCTCTTGTTTCAGTTATTACATAATTCAGTGTTCTCCGACCCCTGGACAGCTTCTCTCTCTCTCTCTCTCTCTCTCTCTCTCTCTCTCTCTCTCTCTCAAGAATTGATTTTTTTTTGGAAGGGCAGAGTCTCGTTTGATAACGGTGATGCTTATATTTCAAGAAGTGTATAGTACAAGCCCAAACTTATTCCCTTGATCATTACAACTAGAGAGGCAAAATAAAGATAATATTTCAAACTGGAATATAAACTTATTGCATTAACAAATATTCCATAATAACATTTGGATGTAATGACACCATTTACTATAAAAAATACTGCAAATAATCGTGAGACGGAATATTTATTTGTTCAGCTAGAATTATCAGCAGTTTTAAGACAATCAGTGTTCTGTTGGTCACGCAGTTTGTTGCAAATGAATGACGTTGATTTCGCTATACTGGTTATTTCTGGAGTCAATTTATCTATGCTGCAGAGATTTTCAAACAATAGGATATGTAAAAAAATGCTAGAGTAGATTGCGCATATGCGTTACGTGTTTATCTATATATCTATATATATATATATATATATATATATATATATATATATATATATATATATATATATATTATATATATATATATATATATATATATATATATATAATATATATATATATAGATATATAGATAAACACGTTACAGGTAACATTGAAGAAATTTCTCTGCACTGCATTACATTCAGATGGGGAAATGAAGGGAAGGGGAAGAGGTTGGAATGGGGAAAGAGGGAGGGAAGGAGAAGAGGAAAGAGGAGAATGAGAAATTCTGCACCTGACGTCTTCGAGGAATAAGTGAGGAGATGAATACTTCTGGGTGTGACACAAGCAGAGGGAAGGATAACATTTGAATTATTACTCGGAAAACACTAAGAATCTATTTCAGGAAGGTCTTAGAGTGAGTAAATGAACAATGGTTTTCCATAAGGAGAGAAGATATTACTCAAAATGTATCAACTATCTAGTCTGCGCTTAAGGCAAGAGTCTTTCATGTAGGTATATCGTTTGTGAATTTTTTTTTTTATTTTTTATATTTGTACGTATATAATAAATAAATAAATATATATATATATATATATATTATATATATATATATATATATATATATATATATTTATATTTATATATACGTACAAATATAAAAAATAAATTCACAAACGATATACCTACATGAAAGACTCTTGCCTTAAGCGCAGACTAGATAGTTGATACATTTTGAGTAATATCTTCTCTCCTTATGGAAAACCATTGTTCATTTACTCACTCTAAGACCTTCTTGAAATAGATTGTTAGTGTTTTCCGACTAATAATTCAAATGTTTTCCTCCCCTCTGCTTGTGTCACACCCAGAAGTATTCATCTCCTCACTTATTCCTTGAAGACGTCAGGTGCAGAATTTCTCATTCTCCTCTTTCCTCTTCTCTTCCCTCCCTCTTTCCCCATTCCAACCTCTTCCCCTTCCCTTCATTTCCCCCCTTTGAATGCAATGCAGTGCAGAGAAATTTCTTCAATGTTACCTGTAACGAATCTCTTCATCCCTTCTTGTAAGTGAAAAAAGAAAAAAAATTGGGGAATCTGGACTGAGATGAAATTTTCGCCGCTGGAAAGGACTCGGAGAGCTTCATAAAGTATAATCGTGCAAAAAGCATTATGTTTATTAATTAATTTTTCATGGACATACACACACATCCACATGCACTTTATATATATATATATATATATATATATATATATATATATATAATATATATATATATATATATATAGATACTATATATATATATATATATATATATATATATATAGTATATTATATATATATATATATATATATATATATAATATATATGTGTGTGTGTGTGTGTGTGTGTGTGTGTGCGTTGTGTCTAAGTAATGTACGTATGTGTGTATGATTCCCTAGTTAGTGGAAACTAGCCTATTTTGAAGATTCTGCTAAATTTCTTACTGGAATAAAATGTCTACATTTGATTGTTTTGTAACGTGGTTCAGTCCAAATATCATTTTAAGCTCATGAATCATATTGGTATGATGATAATACTTCGACTGTTATTAGGTATTATCTTTCTATTTCCATTAAAGATTACTAAAAGGTACAATTCAAGTAACAGGATATTTTCTGATTTTCTGTGTCATAATTATTTCACTGAGTTTTCATTTGTTTTAAAAATAAATTCTTTTTTATTTATCAAGATGCTAAATAAAGAGATAAGGGAAAATACTAATCACTAAAACAGGATGTGGAAAATAAGTGTACAGCGGACAATACCCTTATGAAATACAGCTGTCGAAATCATTCATAACCCATTTTTTTTTATAGCAAAACAAGGGTTTGTATATATCAAAGAGCAAATGCACCTTCGATATTTATACCCTTTTTGCCCTCTATATCAGAGTGAAATTGCCCCATAGGAAAAGGGAACGAGAGAAGTTCTGTCCGTTAGTGAAAATATATTGCGAAATTTATTTACCTTCCCCTGCGAATATACAACAGTTATTGCAAGTCCCGTATTGCCAGCTGTGTTTCGTAACGATCTTTGGGAACAGATTTATCCGAAAAACTGATCTGGGTCACCTCTGGCTTTTATATTCTGATTGATTATTCTCCCAAGATTGTCCAACTCGTCTTGATGGACTGCATTCAGTTAACGGACCAGTCTCCAGTTGGTTCCAAACTGTTTGACTGGACTTCTTTGACGTCAGAATCTTTTTCGTTTGTGTTCATCGCTGGATTTATACTCACAAACGAATTTTAAGTTATCAGCTTACATATATACACAAATTTACTTGCCTCTTGTATGCCGTGGTTTTGTATTTCTTTCATTCTTTATCAGTTGCGTGGACGTTTGACAGACTGATCCTTCAAATAGTGTCTTATGGGAATAACAGTTCAAGGCATAGTAGTATTATACTCGTATATCTGTTAAAAGCAGAAAATATTTGGAGGGAAATTTCAAAGGCATATTGAAGATATACATTCGTTGAGTATGTTTGCTTTGTGTTCAGTATGAGGTGCAATTCGCCCAAATAAAAGTCTATTAGATATGGGAAAGAACTATCATTATTATCCCTCCTTTTGTTTCAGACACCTCAGAGTTAAAGACCCCTATCAAAAGGGCGAATTACCACTTCACATATCTATTCACTTCGCTTGAGATAGATAAATGTTGATCTTGGCTTCTCTAAATTACTTATATATTTTGAACATTCATTCAAAGGCTCAGTAAGATAAGAGGGTTTAATTATATCTAAGGTGTCATCAGCACAATTAGTGCCGTGGCTGATTGGTCCGGCACACGCGTCACGTTTGCAAGGTCTGTGGATCGCTTTCGACCTACTGACTACAAGTTCACCCAGTTGTAAATGGGGACAGTATTAAAAAAAAAGAAAAATAAAAAAAAAAAAAAACGTAAAGCAAGCGACCTCATACACCCCTAGAGCTTTGTCCGTGTGTGGCTGTATTTATAAAATTCATTGCCACCGGAACCTGGGTAAAGGTTTCATGAACTGAACCTTAACGCTGACTAACTGATCTATGACGCTGATTAACGGAACCTTGACACAGGCCAACTGAACCTTGACCTTGACTAACTGAACGTTGATACTGATTAATTGAACCTTGACGCTGACTAACTGAACTTTGAAACTGATTAGCTGAACCTTGGCACTGACTATCTGAACTTTGACACCGGCGAACTAATGGAACATAATATTTATAAAAGATAATTTGACAAGTCGTTGAGTAGTTGGTCCTGGTCTCATATTTTCTGTTATGTTCTATGCATGATATTATTATACAATAACATTTGAAGATCATTATATGCAAATTTCACGTTTCGACATGACCGCCATAATGGAGTCCCGAGTAGCCAGCCAGTCAGTTTTCCCCATTTGAGAAAGCTTCTCTGTCGGCTTCTGTCAAAGCGAAAGACCATTTGATGGAAATTGCGGAATCGAGTTGAATAAAGAGCTCAGGGCAGAGGGCCTTTGTAGGATCCTAATTACATATTTGCTGTCAGCGCATAAACAGCAAATCGCAAATTGAAATATCCTGAATACGGAATCAAATTCTGGGATAAAATTTTCATCAGTCGATTTGAAGTTTATCAAATGGTGTTGCAGATTGATTGATGGCTCTCATGAATGCAGTTTTCCCTTAAATCAATTTGTTTATCGGATTTTCATATTTTTTTTTAATTTGAATATTGACTAAAATGATTTGCGGAAGACATACAGAACAGTATTACGTTTGGTTTTCAGAGAGAGAGAGAGAGAGAGAGAGAGAGAGAGTTGTGAATATGTAACGATCAACGATGAATGCCTACAAAAGTATAAAAAAAAATATAAAAAACTCAACAATGTGAAAAGACATTAAAGAGTGACAAGGCTTCTTATAAATTTTATTTACCTATGAAAGCATTAAACTGCTCAAGTATGATCACGCAGTTCCTAACAAATATTTTTCATATTAAACTTTCGCTGTAAAGTGCTGTCATTACTTCGGCCTTTAATCATGTCTCTGCGTAACTGACGTCGCGTGATACTGAAGAGCTTTTTTTTTTTTACATGATGACTGGACTCTCTTTCACTCTCTCAGTCTTTCTCTCTCTCTCAGAGAAAGGTCTATTTCAGTGACCTTAATGATGAGCGTGAAGAACATTGTGTTTTGGAAACTATAAACACTTACTTGCCTCTCTCTCTCTCTCTCTCTCTCTCTCTCTCTCTCTCTCCAACGTGTTATTTAACATCATAATTATATTTATGTGCATATACGCATATATATATATATATATATATATATATATATATATATATATATATATATATATATATTATATATATCTATATATATATATCTATATATATATACGTATATATATATATATATATATATATATATATATATATATATATATATATATATATAATATACACATACACATATATATATATATATATATATATATATATATATATATATATATATATATATATATATATATATATATATATATATATATATATTATATATATATATATATATATATATATATATATATATATATATATATATATATATATATATATATATATATATATATATATATATATATATATATATATATATATATATATATATATATATATATATACTTATGTAGGTATGTATGTATGAGTATTTGTTTGTGTGTAATGTGCACATAGCATATTTGTAGTGCATAATTGTTTAAGTGATTTTTATGTGGATATAGTTATAACTGACTGGATGCTAATTATTGTAATTAAAATGCATTAAATGATGATAGTGATATTGTCCTGTTCTGAAATAAGAATAATGGCATCTTTTCACGAAAGTGAATTAGATTCAGGAATTCAATTCGATTTGGATTTCCTCTTTCTGCAAACACAAGAAAAAAGCTCATCCCTTTGAGCAAACCTTTTCGGGGATATTGCATTTCCAAATAACATCTGGCATTTCGGAAGCGTGAGAGAGAGAGAGAGAGAAGAGAGAGACGAGAGAGAGAGAGAGAGAGAGAGAGAATGAGAGAATACTAATGATTTATTTTACCAAATTATAAATTAACTGTCGTAGGATATAGTTATACGAATATCAAGTCACAAATATCGTTTATTAATTATTATTATTATTACTAGGGAAAAACTCTCTATAACGAGAGTATATATAATGTTCTAAAGGGTCCACAATAATACAAAGAATAAAAAGTCCGTGTATAATTTTGAAGACTTTACAGAAAGCTTTCGAACCCTTCCCTGGGTTCATCTTCAGTCCAAATGAACAAATGAACAAAAAGTTACGACAAGTACAGAGGTAAAAAAAAAAAAAAAAAAAAAAAAAAAAAAAAGTCGTTGAAGATCGTTGACAACGGTCGTTAGCTCGTTAATGGGCCAGGTGAAGAAAGAGGGTAGTTAACAACAACTAGGTGATACCCTCTCCCCTATCAATCCTTCTGGCTGCAATCCTGTTGGATCTTCGTACAGGTTGTTGCAACATTACATGAAGTCCTTCATCCAAGGGCGTAGATTGGGCACCGTTATCAGACTCCCCAGGGGCAGCGGTTACCTGGACTGGAAGAGGCAAGGCAGAGACAGCATCAGGAGAAGGAAAAACAGAGCCTGTCCTTCAGTTAAAATCTTTTAAAAACATACTAGTAATATAAAAATTAACAAATGGGTCTTCGTTGACAAAAGACTTGTTTCCTTTGAATGATTCTCCCAAACTTATAGCAGCTCCCTCGACATTTACATTGTTACTTTTAAAGATAATTTTAGCCTCGTTCCAGGCTAAAATTATCTATGATCATTCCTGAATGCATGTGCTACTATTGCGCTGTTTTGTGATTGTAGTTCATAAGCACGCTTATGTTCGCCCAAACGTATATCTAGTCCCCGTCCACTTTCACCAAAATATTTACTATTACAATCCATACACGGTAGTTTGTAAACGCCTGGGACTATGGGATTTTTATCATTGTTATTGTTTCTTACGAGGGAACGTCTTATTGTATTTTCATATTTGAACACAATTTTAGATTCCTTCTGATATTTCTCTGCTTTGACTTGTCTCACATTCATTTTAAGAGTACTACGCCAGACTTTGTATTATGCCATTTTTACGAGTGAATTCCTTTTTTGAATACCCTCCCCAAAATTATGTAAGACTGTCTATTTTATGCTTGAATGATTTTTACAAAGTTTGTGTAAAGTGCATGCATGATTTTTCCTTCACGTTTGTAGGATGATTTTGCAAAACCTCTGCCAAACTTCATCTTCGATTGACATTTTCGCCGCCAGTGTGTCACTTATCCAAGTTCCTGGAAAAAAATATTCCTGGCTGACCTTTACAATAATGTCGAGTTTTGCAAACACCTGAACAACAAATTTTTATGTAAGTTTCCCTTTTCATGTTAGGATTTCATATCCAAAACACTTTTTCATATTAGTTCAAAATTATTGAAAGAAGGGACATATTTTTCAAAGTTCAACGGACTAATGCTGAGAAAACTTCGTGATAAAATTTACGGTTCATTACAAACCCTTCAAATATGGCTTTTATTCGAGATAGTCTCCATCACGTATTTCATTTTAACATTGTATTGTTACATCTCCTGAGAGAAAGCTTTCTTTAGTATAAGTAATATTCAAAAATTATTTCTATTTCGCATTGCATAATAATGTTGACAGATCGAAAAGTCATTCTTTAAACACTTTTCTTAGTGTTAGTCACTTATGTATCGTGTATCCTCCAGGCATTCACGATTGTGGATTTATTTATCATTTGAGTGACTCATGCTATTATTATTATTATTATTATTATTATTATTATTATTATTATTATTATTATTATTATTATTATTATTATTATTATCCGGATCCTATAAGGTACTTTCATCACCTCAAAATTGATGACCCTCCATATTTTCTGGGCTGGAAGCCACTAAAGCTTGATGCTAAAGAAACTAAGCTTTTACTTCATATAGTGGCCTGAAGCCAGACCGTTTATTATCCACGAATGTATTTCCTGTGCACGAACAAAATCATTTCACTTCACGAACCCATCCTGTTACAATAAAACTCAAGTCCAGGATTTCAGTTACTCAGGTAATTGGTGCCATCCTCAATTCTCATTCACTTTTACTCGTCCTTATTTTTGTTTGTTTTATTGGAGGACAAAATTTTGTCTCTCTAATTCCCCACATCTACTCTTTCACGTTTTACCAGTGTTCCCCGAGAATTCTACACAACGAATTCTTTTTGAGGGCCTTTGGGTACTGTACATCTCTTTTGTGCTTGTCCAGCATATTTTTAATTGTAATTTACTGTGGAAATTTGGGTTTTTCTTTTTGGAGACAGTGTTACCATATAATCAAGTACATATATATATATATATATATATATATATATATATATATATATATATATATATATATATATATATATATATATATATAAACACCCACCTTAACAGTCGAGGTAAGGGAAACGGAGGAATCCTTTCCAAAGACAGCCAATTTCAGTTCAGTCAAGTGTTGTACAAATAGAGGAGAGGTTGATAGACAACACTTCCCCAAATATCTTCTCTGGGAAAACAATGACGCATAATTCCTTGTTCATGAAGGAATTACCCTACAATATGTCCTCATGGCTACTGTATGTATCCTTATCCTTCTAGTTCCAGAGAGGGTTTCCAGAAAAAGAAAAAAAAATCAGTTGATGGCAAAAGGTTTCGTATCGTGAAATGAATTTCATTTCAATCGAGGTAATAGAGAACGAATACTGTTTCTTGAGTGGTGTCTTCATTGACTCATTTATGTTTACTAAAATTGGGGTCACAACATTTAGGTTATGGAGGGAAAATGAAGATGACTGAAGAAGATTTATGAAGTTTAGGCTACCAAGCCAAGCACTGGGCCACTTTCGACCAATCAGCTCTTAGGGTAGTCAAATGAGGTAGTTAAAGCGGTTGGTCAGCATTTAGCAAAATAAAAAGTGTAAAAAAATAAAAGAGATAAAGTACAATAACCTAAAATTTTAATTGGAAGAAAGAAGTAAATTTTAGAGAAGTTGAAGAGCAAACTTGAAGAAAAGGAGTGGGACGGAGATTATGTAAAAGGCTAAAATGCAGACGCATCTAAGGACCTAAAGGAAGCTCCAAACACCCTTTATAAATGACACAGTGAAGTGCACTGAGAGCACTGCTCTTCCTAATGGAAGGATGCTGACCTACACTTGTTAGTCTACGTCAGATGCCGATGGAATGGGCAACCTTATGGTAATTATCCACCCCAGGACGATGGGAGCAACTGCCCTCCATCCCCAAGAAAAGAGATTCTAAAAGCGGATTTTATTTCCCCGTAGCCTTTGTGTATTTCACACAGGGAAAAAATATAGGTACACAACGGGTATCCAAATGTAGAATAATTATTTATCTTAAATTCTTATGTATTTTCACATCACCTTAATAACGAAATGACAAGCAACGTATTAATTACATTATATTCTATCTATTTTTAATACAATTCTTTCACTATCACTCTCCCCAGATAACACTATTTATCATTTTGACTTTCGATATAATTTTCCTTGCAATATCACATTTCTGATGACTCCTCACTGTGATGCTTATCAATACATCATACACGATATTACATACAAGTTTCTTCTCCTGCCTCGTATTTCATTCACTCATTCCCAGAACAAGTTCCTAATCCTGAACGATCAGATTCACATGGTGAAATATTTTCTCTATATTTTCCATGTAACAGGATTTTCCTGAAATTGCGCAGTAAAAACCTTTCGGGATTTGGTAATGCGGGACCTTTCCTCTTGTCCTTTGATTCAAGGTATGTTTACATTTACTCTGTTTTATTTTCGCCGCTCTTCTATTCCTAGGGCCTAATTTCCTATTTATCTAAGTAATGGTTTTTTTTTTCATTTTTACATTTGTTCATCGTTATACTTGCTACATTTTGTAGACTAACTTTCACCTGACATCCATCTTCGTACCTCATTTTTTTATTTATTTAAGTAATGATTTCTATTTTAACTTTGTTTAACTTTGCTAAATTATGTAGATTAACATTCATCTCAATATGCAGATTGTTGATTAGTTCAATAAATTCCCACTTCCAAATTGAATTTTCTACCTTTCGTTTAACCACGTAAGATTGTACCTCTTATTCTCCTGTGGATTGAGTAAAATATCCCTGAGTCTTGCATATGAAATTTAAATTTTATCATGAGAATTAAATAAAAGTAGACTCATTTCAACCCTTTGGGAGTTAAAATCTTCAAACGTCAGATTTATTTATTAGAGAAAGGAGAGGATTATAATCACGTCTTCAATACCCAGTCATCTTTTGCAGTTCTATGGAGAAATAATGTCACTGGTTTCCAATTGATATAACCGTGTATATATACATACATACATACATATACATATATATATCTATATATATATATATTATATTATATATATATATATATCATATATTATACATATATATATATATATATATTTTATATTTCTATATTATATATATATCTATATATATATATATATAGTATATATATATAGTATATATATATCATATATATATATAGTATATCATATATGATATATATAATATAAAATATATATATATATATATACATATATATTATTATATAGATCATATATATATATATATTTATATACTATATATATTAGTTATATATATATATATATATATATATATACTATATATATATATAGATAGTATAATATATATATATAATATACTTTATACAATATATATATATACATATATATAATATATATATATATATATATATTATATATATATATATATATACTATATATATATATCATATATATATTTATATATATATATATTATATATATAATATATAAAAAAATAATTTTTTTTTATATATATATATATATATATAGATATATATATATAATATCTTATATACATATATGTGATAATATTAATAAAATATAGGTAGTATCCTATATATTTAATAATATATAGTTACTATGAGATAAGAGTATTCACACATATGTATATCCTTAAACTTTTTTATATAAGATGTTTACCTCTCCCATCTGAAACATATATATGTGTGTGTGTGTGTGTGTGTGTGTGTGTGTGTATGAATGCATGTATGTATGTAGGTATGTATATATATATATATATATATATATATATATATATATATATATATATATATATATAATATATATGCTTACATACATACATACATACATACACACGCGCGCGTGCGCTGAAACACCCAAAACTAAAACTATATTATTATCATAAGCGGCAGAAGAATACGTAACTAACTACTAACTACTGTAATTTTTCGGTGTCGCTTATGATAAGGTCACTGTCATCACATTGCCTGGCAAAAATTGTTAAAAATGTAACATCACGAAAGTATAAACGGAGACAATTTTCCCAAGATGACCTATGGATCTTTCAATGCAATATATAAATTTCAATACCTGATATAAGACCCCCCCTCCACCCTAACAGAAACAAGATTGAAAGGTAACAGTCATTCCAACCAATTTCCTGAATTCTCTGCCTCGATTTAAACGTTTCCAAATTTCCTGAACGAGAAGCAATTCCGTTTGTTTGATGTAGTTCTCCCTGTTCTGCTTTTTTAATCATACGTCATATTGTATATTTGCTGGGTTTAGACGCATAAGCACAAAACATATGCATAACTATGACTATTCGCATGCAAACAAACACACACATGTTTATATATATATATATATATATATATATATATATATATATATATATATATATATATATATATATATATGTATTTGTGTGTGTATTTGTTTGTATGACGTTGCAGCCATGAAAGTCATGTTAAGATTTTATGAGGCTGAATTTGATCGAGAGGGTAGTTGCCAATTCATATTTTTCGTCGCGTAATTTTTTTCCTAAAGCAATTTTAGGCTATCAAATGTCTAGTAATTGTTTGTTTATAATAAAATCTTTGTTGATGTTTCTGTTTTTTTCTTGCTTTACTGACCTACTTGCAATTTATTTGTATGCATAGCAATTCACTTAAACGTTTATTTTTACTTGTTGATCAATCTTAGTTTTAATTTGTGTAAATTTGATCAAGAGTTAGTTACGAATTAATTTCCTAAGTCATATTAATTAAAATGACGTAGTGTACATTTCAAGGATATGGTTTATAATATAACTTACCTTTTTCTTTTATGGTTTATGATGAAAAGATATAATGTAGACAAAGAACTCTTCCAATGACGAATATATTATTAAGTAAAACTAAATTCAGATTCTACCTAACACTAAAAAAACATTAACCACGATTAAGGATAAAATTGTTTTGTTAATTAGCAAGGAAAGGAAAATGTACAAAAAAGAAAAATTCCGTCACAATCCATTTACAAAACAAAATACTCAAAACAAAGGGACCATTGAAAACCAGAATTAAAGAAAAAAAAAGTTGACGGGAAACAACGCCAGCTCCTGTCGTTTTTCAGATTTTATTTTATCCCGGGATAGGAAAGTGGCGCTGTTTACTTACCTCAGGGCTCTCATGAATTTGGCTTGACGAGAAAATACGGCGGCATTTTTCTGTCCAGAAATGAAAATAAAAATATTTGTTACATTTACTTCTTATGATATTTCTTGCAATGTAAGTAATCATATGTTATAGATCTTCTGATATAAATTTATGCAATTATTATATACTTAGTGTCTGTCTCACACAAACACCCTCCAATACAAAGGAATCTTTACTTCAACGTTTTTCCTGGGTTTTGTGCAAATGTACGTATGTATGTATGTATATATGTATATATCTATATAATTTTCTATATAATTTTTTTTTCAATCACATAAAAAACGGTTAATCGAGTGTCAGCCAAAGAGCATAGTGGCCGGTGGGGTTGGCAAAATAATTGCCCCTAATTAATACATCACAGAAGAAAACCAATATGAAAATGTAAAAAATGAGACTGAGTGGATTAACTACTCTTAACACGTTTCGTAGAATTAAGATAAATAATTCAACAGTTATGAAACTGTTAACATGAAAATTATTAATAGAGCATATTAATGTTTAGAGTAAGTAATGCTAGCATATATTTTTGTGTGCCGATGTTTATGTTGTAATTAATATTACTAAAGTGTGCTTGTATTTGTGAACGTATAGTCATTCTTTTTATGGTGAGGCAAGGTAGCTTTAATCCCTCGAAAAAAAGAAGATACTAAATTTCTAAAAACATTCTTTCCTCTCCCCCCCCGCCCTCTCTCTCTCTCTCTCTCTCTCTCTCTCTCTCTCTCTCTCTCTCTCTGGCGCTTTTAGGCTATAAATGATTTCTTCGGTTTATCGATATGTAATATTTTATAGGCCGCTTTATGGCTGGCATGTTTTTTTCATGATACTTTACTGGGAAAGTTGGGAAGTCTTTTTGATGGTTCCTAATCAGCTTTGCCCCCCCTCCCCTACCACCCCTCTTCGCCTGTATTTCATCCATAACGTCATTCACTCAAATATACACTCGCCTTCTAATACGCACAATAAATACACACACACACCGTATATATATATATATATATATATATATATATATATATATATATATATATATATATATATATATATATATATATATATATATATTTATATATATATATATATATATATATATATAGTTTATATATATATATATATATATATATATATATATATATATATATATATATATACATATATATATATATATATATATATATATATATATATATATATATAATATATAAATTATTTATAATTCAAACACAGACGTACATATATTATTTACACCTTCGGGTATTCATTTGTACCAAGAGATTACACATGTATGTGATAGGAGTGTATTTCAACTATATCTTTCATACTTCTTATACTTTTATTTTCCATAGATAACCATTGAATGTTATTAGAAAATACCCACAAAATCTAAGCAAAAAAAAAGAATGTTTTATCAGGTCTTAATCATATATATTTATTACTTTGTATTCTGCAGTCACCTCATAAATATTTTGGATACCAAATCCCAATTTTCACACTCACATATTGGGAAATAAAAATAAAAATAAGCCAATAAATAAATAAACAGATAAACTATGAAATGGAAAAATGGTGACTGGAGAAAACACACACACACACACACACACACACACACACACACACACACATGAAAAATTCAGCAACATCCTCCGAATGGTGTTTGCTGGAAATACATGACATTTTGTGATAGGAAGAAGGTGAACAGTTAGCTGGATGTCGATGTTTCTGGCAGGGAGAGCGTATCGCAATAAGAATAAAAAGGAGATGTGTAATGCATTCATGATATACAAATATAAGACAATTTAGTAGGGAAGACCAGTGTCAATATCTTTGGTTCTTTCCATGGTGGTCTCGGTGGCTTCTTTGCTTTATATATTTTTCGTGATTTTCTGTCGATGCGGTGCCAGAAAAATAATGAAAACATGTGAGTTGTAATCTTATACCTGCGAAACTTTCGACTGAATTTCAAAATGAAATTCCATTCCGCAAAATAAATAAAGAAAAGACTGGAAGATTCTAACGAATTGGAAAATTACGCAATTATGAAGGTAGATGGATCATACACAAAATTCAATATAAGTAGTAACGCACATGAGAGATACATATATTTATGATTATTTTACCTAAATGAAGGAGGCATTTGCGTTACTCCTGTGATGGATAAGAAGTCCTTTTTTTACCTTGATAAAGATGGATGAAGTTAAACTGAAAGCTAGAAATCTTGGGCGACTGGTTTTGATGAAGACGTCCTTATGCCGGCAATTACTCAGTCTTTCTATATCTGTTGTATGGTGCGAAGGAATGAAGAGGACTGGTGTTCACATCTGGACTCGATCAAACCAAGACAAAACTGCTATGGGAAAGTTGACAAAAACTACGAAATTTCCTTATGAGAATAAAACATTTACTTCAAAATATTACTATTCTCACATTTTTAAAATGAATAAATAAACTAAATTTGCATTTCAAAGGATATTAGCTCTATAATGACTCCAATAAAAATTCTGTCCAATTAAGTCAAATTCATATGAATAGGAGAGTTCTTTTATTCCAGAATTATGCCGAAAATTTCCCAAGTAACAAATATGCAAATGTTATTGGCAGGCAACTACAGAGTTCTCCTATTCGGTCGGCATTTGTATTCCGACCGCCTCTGTAGAACGCAAAAGTCCTACGGAATATTTTAGTTCTGTATGTTCGTGACCTCTGCTGTAGGTACACGCGCGCGTGCGAAAACACACGCAGACACACACACACGCTATATATATATATATATATATATATATATATATATATATATATATATATATATATATATATATATATATATTTAAAACGAATATTTCGGTTATATGTGCATTAAGTTCCCTAGAAACTTCCATTTTCAGGACGATGAAAAATTTTCCTCACGTTCTGTGTCATGCCGTTCATGTGAAAATCCAAATCCAAGACATTTATCATTCCAGTTACTATTATAATCGCTGCCATAGACACAAAAGACGACGAGAGCCCATTGAAAATAAAATACATTACTTTCGCCACAGTAACTTTTTTTTTATTCGAGATTATGCCAATGGATTTGTTGTCAGAATCCCTTTTCATTCTCAAATGCGTTTGAATACTTTTGCCAGATTCGAGCCAAGCCCTGTACAACGTGCAAATTCATATAGTGCGAGATTTAGGTCAGTGCATTGTTCCTGGGACTAACCAGCTGCACGCACACAGGCACACAGGCACACATGTCTGTATATATATATATATATATATATATATATATATATATATATATATATATATATATATATATATATATTATATATATATGTGTATATGTGTGTGTGTGTGTATATATATAGTATGTTTATATGTATGCTACAAATAATGAACACGATCACGTGTGAAACAAATAAATTTCTCACTCACATCAGGATCAACTGAAAGGCCAGACCGCTGCCAACAAGGCACACAGGTCATGAAAGAAGTTAAAACCTAAGGCCCCGGCTTTACCTGTACTGGCTAACTGCCTTGCACTTGCAAGTGCAAAGTAGTTAGCCTGTTCAGATTAAGCCTTAGGGGAATCTTTTACGACCTGTGTTGCCTGGTTGCAGTGGTTTGGTCTTTCAGTTGAGAGACCTAGGTTTGATCTTGATGTGAATAAAAAAATTTACACATCTACTATACATACATATATATATATATATATATATATATATATAATATATATATATATATATATATATATATATGTGTGTATATATATATATATATATATATATATATATATATATATATATATGTATTTATATAGATGTGTAAAGTCTGTCGTGAGTGCATATGTCAACAGAGCCTTCACACACAGCTCATCATGGAGAGATTTAAATAACGAACTCGATCGAATTCGCCAACTGCTGACAAACAACGGCTATGCAGATCAAGTTATGGAAGCAGCAATAAAAAAGAAAATGGACGAATTTTACCAACCCAACACGATGACGAAAAACGAGAGCTTGATTATTTACCATCGTGTACATTATGGGTCTGCATACAAGGAGGATTGCTGCACACTACGCGTGATAATAATCAGAGGCGTAACCCCAAAAGCCCCTTACCATAAAATAAGCCTCAGGATATATAGTAAGCCCAACCTTGTAGCAGCCTTAATAATGAAGAACAGCACCGCTCCGGGGGAACCGAAGGAGATGTGCACGAATATAGTTTACAAATTTACTTGTCCAGGGAAGGTGTGTAAATCTGACAGCCAAAACTACATCGGGCACACTACAACGACCCTTCGGAGACGTCTGCTGATTCATAGAAATCAAGGGGCCATCCATCAACATTACATAGATGTTCACGACAGGAAGCCATCTCTACAAGAGCTCATAGAAGGCACCCAGGTCGTGCACAGAGAAGACAGTTACGGTCACCTCTTAATAACGGAAACGGTGAGCATCGCTATTCAGAAGCCGACCTTGAACGTCCAACAAGAATCGGACCATATACTCCCCTCCAGCAGGAGAAGGAATGCGCATGCCAACAGGGACCAGACAGAGCGCCCAAATCCACCAAGAACATCGCGCCCCTTAGAAGACATGAGAAGACCCAGCGTCAGCGAGAGTCAAGTAATATCCTTGCTCAGGTCGCTGAGACCCCGCCCAACACTAATCAGCAGCCGTTAACCAACGTAGACCATTTGGACACACACACACACACGCTCACTCACTCAAATTTAAATTATACACATTTATGTATAAAAAGAAGTTATCTCTTGTACCTTTATGCATGCTATAAAATATAAGCATATATTTTTATCCCTGTATTTAGAGTTCTACATACATTTTCATTTCTGTATGTAATTTTGTAATTTTTATCTAAAACCAACATGTAACATATTAAATTTTAAACATACATTTAAGGAAACTCTAGTACATGGCATTGTAATTTGAATATTTATTTAACCACTGTTTAAACTTTCACTTTTATTGTCACAGTACATATGTCCTTATGTTCTTTGTATCCAAAACAACGCCCTTAAGCTGTTAATCCCTAGACTAACCAGTACCCATACCTCAAGTTCATACTTCCCACACGATGAAATAAATAGGCCGAAAGGCCAGATTGTAAGTCAGTAGTCGTTTGATAATGCCATAAGGCGAATCAGCTGTCGCGACAAAATTCAATAAATGGAAGAAGGATGTCTGCGTATTTTTCACCAGAATTTGACGAACGAGAATCGGAAAAAACTTCGTCAGTATGAAGATACCTGCAAGAAACTTATTGACCACTAAAGCAATTGCTTTTAACGGATATATATATATATATATATATATATATATATATATATATATATATATATATATATATATATATATATATATATATATATATATATATATATATATATATATATATATATATATATATATATATATATATATATATATATATATATATATATATATATATGAGCTATTTCATGAATTTACACAGCGAATACTATACATATTATTTACGCCAAGAGCAACCACATGGCGCACACTTTGGATAGAGGATTCCCCATAATTCTGTTAAACACGCTTGACCTCAATTGTTTCCCCTTTGAAGAGACCTGCGCGTCCTGAATATAGAGAGGCACTTTGCATAAATAACGTAAGTAATAGACTTCTAACTTTTTATTTTTTTCTTTTTGCTGAATAAAAGTTGTGTACTTGATTTGTGAATTTTTTTTTATTTCTATCTTTTTGCGAGTTAAAAAATTCTGTAAATAAGGTCACATGCGGGAACATTAACATTATTATTGCCATACAAGTCATGAATATACTTTATTTAAGATCTCAGTGAAAACTATTTATAAAGAAATTATATATATATATATATATATATATATATATATATATATATATATATATATATATATATATATATATATATATATA
>NC_061109.1:65082541-65088299 GCF_015104395.2 Macrobrachium nipponense
ATGAACGCATCAAGTTAAAATAAACCAAGACTTAAATTTCGAACATTTCCATTATTTGACTTGATAAAACAAGATTCAATTATATTCCTTTTAGCTGTGTCATTACATTGGATTAAGGCTCTTGCTTGACTCTAGATAATAGGATGATCTAAATCTCTCATATGTACGGAAAATGCATTCGATATTTGCCCAGTTCTCACAGAATACTGGTGCTGTTTGAGACGTTGTGAAAGAGTTTTCCCGGTTTGTCCGTAATAGACTTTATCACACTTTTTGCAAGGAATTTCATATATGCAGCCTTGGAGATCTTTAGGAGAATTTTTGATTACTAAACTCTTGACATTAATATAACTGAAAACAACATTTTTGTTAAAAAGCTTTAAAACGCTAGGAATATCTAAAATCCATTCATCATAGGGTAATTTTAGAATGTTATGCTTACTGAATTACAGTTTGTCATTAGTTGAATAAAATGTTTTTCTAGCTTTTTACGTGAACTGGCCAAATACAGAAAATATCATCCACATACCTAAACCATATAGCTTTTTGACGCAAAATTCTTGGCAATAGTTTTGTCTAAAAAAATTCCATGTAAATATTTCTAAGGACAGGAGATAATGGGATTGCCCAATAGCCATGCCAAACTTTTGTACAAAAAATTCCCCATCAAAACAAAATTTACTATCTTTGATACATAACCTTTTGAGACTAATGAGGTTTGCTACAGTTAAGGGAATGTCATTACGTTCTAGTTCCTTCTCCAAATATTCAAGTAAGTCATCTACAGGCACTTTTGTAAATAAAGAGACAACATCAGAACTAACCATATTAAAATCAAAATTCAAATTTACACTATTCAATTTGTTTATAAAATAAACATTAATTTTAACATTCGTGTTAGAAATGTTTCCTACCAAAGGTATAAGAATTTTTACAAGCCATTTAGATAAATTATAAGTAACTGAGCCCACTGAGCTAATGATTGGTCTGATAGGGTTATTGATTTTGTGTCTTGACTAAACCATGCATATAAGGTAGGGAGGCACATTGCGGTGTGAACTGTTTAATTAAATGGTCCAAGCTTTCAGAATGGATTTAATTGGTTTATTAAAATGGTAGTTCACTGTCTGTGTAAGATCAGACCTCAGTTTCGTATAAGTATCAGTATCATTTAGCAATGCCATTATTTTACTTACATAGTCACTTTTATTCATTATTACCACTGCATTAGACTTATCTGCTTTTGTCACTTACACTGTTTCGTGTTCTTTAATTTTCTTATAAGCCTGGAGAAATCTTACGGGTACATTAGGGGGAGAAGGCTTGCTTATAGCACCATACACAATACCTTTACAAATATTAATATCATCAGGGTATAGATTATGATTAAATTTTTCCAAATAACAAAATGATTTTGAAATGTCGTCACAGTCCAAGTTACCGTTAGACACACCAAAGCTTAACCAGTATATATGTATGTTTGTATGTATGTATGTATGTATGTAAGCAAAATTACAGTCCATTTAGCAAACCACATTATCAATTCGGGAAGCAATCGTATGTAACATACCTCGTGGTGTTAATCAGAGAGATTCATCTCCATCTCCAAAACTTAATGGGAACATCAATTCCCGTAAACCCTCTTCATGGTTGGGGATACCCGTGATTATGGCGTCCTATCCCATCAATGTCTCCATCCCTCGAGGGGTCCTTCATGCGAGATCCTACAATTTCAATCATCCTGACGTATGGAATCCGGAAGCTGTTATACTCCCGCAATTACTGAATATCTTCCAGTTAACGTATTTTACTTGCATTTCCCTCTCCAACATTTAAAATACTAAGATAAATTTTTTATATCTAAATATTTTTTTTACTGTTATTTACGGTTATATATGTTTTTCAATACCAGGATTGCATTCTTTGCCCAGCTCGTACATATGAGAGATTTAGACCATCCTATTAACTGGAGTCAAGCAAGAGCCTTAGTCCCATGTAATGACACTGTTAAAAGGAATATCATTGAATCTTGTTTTATCAAGTCAAATAATAGAAATGTTCTAAATTTAAGTCTTGGTTTATTTAAACTTGGTGCTTTCATAATGAAAAAAGTTGTAGATAAATATAAGCAACAAAATTAATATATTCAGTTTTTACATGTTTTGGACTGTAAAGATACTTTGTAATTTCGGTTAGGGTCATAATCTGTTTAAGTTTGTGACCGTGTGATATCCGATAATCCTGGATTATCCCTTTTAATTTTTACCCTTTTGATAATTAACCATCTGGTATTCCTGATCTTGTTTGTACCTGAGGCCTTCCTCTCCAATTGTACTTTAGTAACTCCTTGACGATGTCTGAGTAAACATGAAAGCGCTTGGATTTCTGACTATCATTTTCCCGTGGTATTCGCTTATTTATGAAGTCACGTGCATCTACTGTGATTTTTTAAGCATACACACACACATATATATATATATATAATATATATATATATATATATATATATTATATCATATATATATAATATATATATATATATATATATATATATATATATATATATATATATATAGTATATATATATATATATATATATATATATAATATATATATATATATATATATTAATTATATAATATATTATATATATATAAAATTATACTACTATATATAATAATTATATATACATCTGTGTATACAATTATATATATATGTATATATATAGATATATATATATATCTATATTAATATATATATATATATATATATATATATATGATATATATGTATATTATATATATGTATATATATATATATAGATATATATATATATATATATATATAGAATATATATATATATATATATATATATATATATATATATATATATATATATATATATATATATATATATATATATATATATATATATAATATATATATATATATATATATATATATATATATGCTTAAAGAATCACTGCAGATGCACGTGACTTCAATATGTAAGCGAATACCACAGGAAAATGATAGGCAGAAGTGCATTATCAAGGGCTTTCTAGTGCTATTCACGTATCGTCGGGGAGGAAGAGGCTGGTACTGAACTTCTGCTAGTCATTATCCTGTGGTATTCACTTATACACACACAGAGACATATATAATATATATATATATATATATATATATATATATATATAGTATATATATATATATATGTACATAGAATCTACTGGTCATTTTTGCTGTATACATATGTTACCGAGGTTCCAATCTTGGTACATTTTAAAAGGGAAAATATGTTGGTAGCAATGACCGTGCAGCAAGGCACTGAGGTGACATCCTTTTTCTCTCTCTCTCCTCTGCTCTCTCTCTCTCTCTCTTCTCCTCTCTCTCTTTATATTACCTAAGGCAATTAAATCAGACTTGTGAACTACAAAAATACATTTATTTAAGAGCAAAGCATTAACTAAATAAATCAAGTTTTCTTAACAAAATGATTAAACGAAAGGTTGAATTCAAAATCCAAATATCTCAGATAACCCTGGGGATTGAACCAAACCCACTCCATCCTTCCTTTACAATAACCAACATTAGTGTAGTCATAAAACTAGAAAAAGTCACAGCACAGTCTAGTAACACCACGGAACATAGTTGAGTTCCCATTTCTAAATGAGTTATCAGATTAGTTCCCCTTTGTTCCAGGAGAACACATCGATAAGCAAAAGATTAAAAAGCAAGATAAAAAGGTCAAATAAAATAGAACATCTTTGAAACAATATTCAAAATACAGTCAACCCACACTTTTGGCTAAAAAAATAAGTATGCTTACCCATTCAACCAGATTACACACACTTAACCAAAAACACAATCAAAGGAGCATTCTTGGCCCTTTGACGACTTTGTATCATTCTCCATTTTGGCTAACCTACTCTCTCATTATGTAGGGAAATAGCTCGCACGAACGCAAGCATGAATCAACACACAAGACACTCCGAGGTAAGTGTCGTCACTAATTTCGTCACAAGTTCATTACGTCATAATACAGATCATTGTTCATTCCAAAGAATCAGCCCCAAACCAAATTCAGAAAGCATATCTGCTTCCCGCTCGCGCATGGACACAGGACGTGGTCTGTTCTGCTTAGACAGCAACCTTTAACATCGCGCCACCCAAGGAATTTGTGTCATCATTTCCAAAGCTGAGCTGTCTTGTCACTTTAGGATCAATGTTTCCATGGAGAGTTAAATTGATGACCTCTACAATCTAATAGGTCACCGCTCACCACATCCGCCCATTCAGCAAAAAAATGATAATTCATGGATACAGTTTTCATGGGTACATATCATATTCATAATACATATGTATATAGTTGTAATAGCTACAATGCCCTTTTAACTTTTCGAAGAAGTAAAGAGGGCATTGTGGCTATTACAAATATATCCACTGATTACATTCAACCGTGTTTTCCATTCTTCGTATTTTTTTATCCCTGGACCATCTTATATGGCAGATATCAGCTGTGACCAGCGGGTCTCTCATAAATGTCACTTTATGCCTCTTTTGATGATGGCTGTGGTTGGAAGTTATCCACAAAAACGGCCTGACAACGACATTTCCAAGTTTCTGATTATATTTTGATTTTTTTTCGAAAACTGGTATTAAGATTGTTACTACAGATATTACTGCTAATTCATTTGCTTCTCAAAATACTAATATTTTTCCAGTTAGTTGAGCTGCTTTTATCACTTTAACTACAACTACTTCTATAGCTACACCTGATTTGAAGAATTAAGGTTATTTGTTTTGAGTTTAATGAAGGATTTGGCAATATGACACCTATTAGTGTCCCTTATCTGACCATCCTGGTATAAAGAAATATAGAAACAAGAAAATATGAATAGCACTATTAATAGTACTAGTGATAATTCCAAGTGTAACAATAAATGTACACCAACAACAATATTGGTAGTGAATTACAAAATAGTATCAGTGAGACATCCTTTCTGATGAAACTCTATGTCCTTATAAGCGCTACTCGACGTTCAGTAGTCAACCCACTTTAAAGGAACCGATTAGCTAGTGAATAGGAAAAGGATCTTGTAATTTCATCCAGCTAAGGAGTCATTGCTTTCGCAGACATAAGGAGTCATAATGCTAAGAAAGTGAAGGACGTTTTAACACAGAAGAATCCTATAAAACACTGGAGTTGTTTCCTTATTGCCCTGACTGGTGGATGGTCAGATTCTTCATGGTGATGTCATTGATTGTCAGATAATTTTAGTTTTTATTTCTAGTTTTGTAAGATTGAGTATTGCCCTTGTGATGTACCTGTTCTATAAAATCTCTCTCTCTCTCTCTCTCTCTCTCTCTCTCTCTCTCTCTCTCTCTCTCTCTCGTTGAACAAAGATAAGAATTTTCTCCCCGATCCAAAACTAATTAAAGTAATATTGTCTTCCAAATTTTTTAAGAAAAGAAGTAGAATAAATCCAGTTTTCAGTCTATTGAGATTTATAATTGAAAATGAAAATTAGAAGTTGGTTATGGTGAATTAGATCACTCTCCCCCATCAAAGAAATTTTATGAGAAATGCGAGGACGCAGTACATTTTAGAGCTTATCAATTCATATTGGATACGGCTTAATAATAAACACAGAGAGAGAGAGAGAGAGAGAGAGAGAGAGAGAGAGAGAGAGAGAGAGAAACTAATAGATGAACTAAATGACTGGTTATGATTTCATTCACTCATGAACATAGA
>NC_061109.1:65091299-65111299 GCF_015104395.2 Macrobrachium nipponense
TTCGCATTTACAGAGAATCAGCTGATTCGCCATCACTGCTAGCACACCGTGGTGCTAACCCGCTCTTCTCGCCTCACGTGTTTCACCTCGCATCGCTCACTCGCGCGCTGAGCGAAAATTTCATTTCACTTAACGTAACCTCATTTACAATTGTTTGCTAACATCGTTTTCAAATCCTTACCGTAATTTTTCACTTGTCCTTACTAAAGTTAACGTAAATCTTAAAAGTAGAGTCACTTGCAAGAATTGTTAACGTAAAACGCGTCTTTGTAAATTTCATATTGAAACGCAAATCATTTCATAAGCGCAAGCCGCTAACATTAACGTAAACATCGTTCACCGCGAGCGCGTTATCATTTTCATAAAACGTTATCCAAAAGCAATTCTTTCATTAAAAACGTTAACGGAAGTAAATCATTTAACGCAAGTTGCGTCATATTAAACTAACATTAGTAGTTCAATTCAAATATAAGGGAGTTCATTCATATATCATTTTTCACCCTCTCCGAGAGAGAGAGAGAGAGAGAGAGAGAGAAAACCAGAACACAGTATTCACGAAGCCAAGAGTACTACATCTTACCATTAATTATAGCATGCAGAATTAACATTATTTAGTCTCTTGTGTCTTTCATTTACACAGCGTGATACGTACGCGCCTGTGTCCATTGCAGTTTGCAAGCATTTATTTATTTCATTTACCGAGTACTTCAGCGAGGGACTGAGCATTTCTAGAATTTCCATTACCTGTCGTTGCCCGAGTGGTCTTTTCATTTTCTTTATCACGAAAGACTTGCGTATACCGCAAGCACAATTCGCACAGTGTGCCACGCCAATTCATTACTTCCAGACAGGGAAGTCGTTACCAGTTTAGGACTGGCCACCACCAGTGCACGTCAGGTCTTACCATTTCACAGTGCCACTAATTCTTGACCCTGTCCATCGACTGGCTGCTGAAGTACTCCCACCTTTTACTTTCTCTCCCCCACTATTACCCTCTGCCATGAGCAGTGCCATTTCACTTCAGTATATTTAAGTATACTGCATGTAGTGTCCGGGACACACCAGCACGATACCAGTGCTCCAAGGAACGCCTCCATAAATGCCATTGCACCTGTACAGGCCGTACAGGTAGCCATTAAACCTGCGTGTCCGTCCTTACGGAACGCCCAAATAATTAGTGTGTCCGTGTACAAGGGTCAGTGATCCTTCGGAACACTCAACAAGGGAACGCCTCCCAGAAGTGCCGCAATACCAGCCTAAGTGCTGACAAACCTGCGTGTCCGTCCTTACGGAACGCCCAATTCATTAATGTCCGTGTACAAGGGTCAGTGATCCTTCGGAACACTCAACAAGGGAACGCCTCCCAGAAGTGCCGCAATACCAGCCCTAAGTGCTGACAAACCTGCGTGTCCGTCCTTACGGAACGCTCATTCATTATAGAGTATCCACCATTTTGGATCACTGAACCAAGGAACGCCTCCTCATAAGTGCCGTGCACCTGTATTGGACCTACAGGTAGCCCATTCCAGCGTCTCCCAACTTAGGAACGCCCTTAAGTGTGACGTACGCCGTACACTCCATTTGATTTTTTCACCTCTTTAGAAGGTGCCAATCCAGAAGTGCCACCAACTTACGGGACACTTCCCAAGTGCCACAGAGCACCCAGTCTTCTCAGACTTTTTCTCTACCACGTCGCAGAACACCTTTCCAAGTGAGTGCCACTTTCCACAGTAGGCACTCCTATTCCATTCCGTACCCTTCCTGGCCATTATTTTCCTTTTCATCAGAGCCTCTACTGCAGCCTAAGGGAAATGTCTTCCCCTGCTTCCCGCGACTTCTTTGCCGTAGAGCTCGAGAGGCTCCGAGTCCTCATAACTCTGGGCAAGGAGGCTGGTTACACTGGACCAGCACTAGACCAGTGGATAAAGGCGCAGCAGGCTGCTGCGCGCCAGCAGGGAAAGCAAGCCAGAGAAGCAGAAAGGAAGGCAAGGGAAGAGGAGCGAAAAGCATGAGCTCGCTCTCAAGGAGAAGGAACTCGACATCAAGCAGGAGAAGGCCCGTAAGGAGAGTATCCTAGCTCAAGCCACTCTGCCAGCTTCCAGCCCTGCACCCCCTGTCTCTCTTAGTCCCGCCGTCTCTGGTCAGCCTGACATCCTTTCTATTTGTGAGCCTGGTCCTGATCCAGTGCCGGAGATAGAAATTCCTGCCGCATCCTGCCAGCCTTTTACCTTTTTACCGCCTACCTCCTCCCTTTTGGAAGAGGTAAGCCCACCAGTTAACCCCGAAATTGCTTCCGAGGGTGATTCAACGGAGGTTCCCTTAACCTCCCCACGTCACATCACTGCCAGAGAGGACTCTTCACCTGTGCCAGAGCACACTGCCAGCCTTGGTGACTCCGCAGATTCGCAACCTGTGGGGCCATCTCTGCCTTATCATCCAGTGCCACGGAAGAGGTTCTGGAACACGTTCTGCCGAGACTGTGGCCGCAAGGGTCACATGTCTGCCAATTACGGAGGGTGCGCTAATTGCAATATTCCTGCCATCGCAATGGCCGTAACCAATCCTTCTTCACTAGGACCCCCAGCTAAGGGCCCTATAACTGTTGCACCCCTCCAAAGTCATTATCAGCCAAGCCACGTCAGAGCCTACGACGACTCTGGCGCTCAAATCTCCCTGATACGGGAAGACAGAATCCCCCGAGGGGCTACCGTCGATAGACGACAACTAATCACCATCGAAGGTATCAACCATATCAAGCTGATCCTTCCAACCGTGCAATTGAGAGTCACCCGACCTCATTTCTCCAAGGTTTGTACCCTTGCAGTTGCAAGCTACATCCCAGGAGGTTATGACCTCCTCCTAGGGCAAGACATGAAGTCTCCCTCGCATTCCAAAAAACCTAGGGGCCCTAACCCCACGTCAACCCACTCCAAAGCACGGAGTCATCGAAATTCTACTTCCTCCAGGAAGTACGTCCACCAACAGTCTCCCCCGTTACCAAGGAGGGAGATTGACCATTCACAGTTCCGTTGCAAAACCTGCAACGTAATAGGGCACTCCACGAATTGGCCTAGGTGCCCTAGCTGACTACCAGCAGCGGACAATGTCCATTTTCCACCAGGCTTAGCCTTCAACAAGAGACAGGAGCCTCTGTCTCCCATTTCCAAGGGCACGCTGAGAGGTATTGCACCTCCAGTACCCGCCACAGGTCCAGTCGACCTCAACTCTCTGCCAGTGCCACTTGGCAGCACTGAGCAGGGCCAAGCTCCGTCCAGCCTGGACGTAGAGCCACCACCGGACTTGACCTCTGCGCCTGGCCCTGAGCTAGCGCCGGCGCCTAACCTAACCAAGGATCCTCCTACAGGAGATCCTCCAACAGGCATGGAGCTTACCGCAGCCCATGGCCAACCCAAAGTCCATGAGTCTTCTTCACCCTCACCACTGTCGCCCGAGGATGAACCTCCGGCAGACCTAACATTCATACCTCCTCTGGAAAACCAGGAACTGCCCGACCAGGAGTCAGCCTGGAGTTTTCCCCTTACGACGGCTGTCGCAGCAGCCGGAGTGAGGGCCTCCCCTGCAGTAGGTTCCACCTCTACGACGGTTGCTGCAGATACCGAAGTAGGGTGTTCTCCTGCAATCCCTCAGGCTACCACTGCCCTCTGCTCCTGCCGGCATTTCTGGCCTTTCCCCAGAGTCGGTGCCTCCGTCTACTCCTAGGACTGGTATAGCCAGGTCCTGGAGGAATAAGAAGAAGAAGAAGAAGGGACGTAACCAATCATTAACAAACTAACACAAAAGAGCCACATGCTCTCCTTGACACCTGTGCCCGAGGTACAGTGTCGCATTCATTTGCAGAATGATCCTGGCACCTACCCAGAGAAGGTAGCCAGCCTGATCTCTGCCAGTAGCACTAACCCTCTAACCCCTAGCCATTGTAATACTAGCCCTCATTTAAATATAATTACCTCATTGCATTTCCCTCCTGGTCAACTAACAACTCATCATCCCCACGCATCATTACCTCTCATTATGTATTCTAACAATTCCGTCGCTGAACTACTGCTGTGCGTACCACACTCTGGAATGATTGCGTCTTCATTTAACTGTATTGAGTAGGTTAGGCTAATGATTTAGTACCAGGGCATTAGGTTAGTAGCAAGTAGAATTTTCAAGTAACCTTATCTAGGGGTAGAGTAGACTGTCGTCACAGACAACCCGTAGTTATTACTTAGGCTAGATTACATCACTACATTAAGTTAGTACACTTAGCATCTTTGCCTATAAGTTAGGTAGGCCATTGTAGTCAGCCGTATCGCTGCTCAAAAAACTTCAAGTTAGAGTAGGAGAACTGGGTTTCGAGGCGATCACTTATTTAAGCCAAGACCTTCACGCCCGAAAGGGAGTGAATGCCTTCTTAACAGGGGGAGCTGCTACGTCTATAGAACGCCTCGCCTTCCCAGCAGAGTTTTAGTTATTTAATTATAAAAGTAGCAGCCATGCCGTCTCCTGAAGCTACTGTTGTTGGGAGAGTGGGTATGTCGTAGGAATGATATTTCCGGTCTGACGGAAGCTTAGGGTAAGAGAGGCAGGTCACAAGAGTAGCTAGGCTTCGAGATGGATTTTAGGGACTTCTACAATAAGACCTATTTTCCTTCCCAATTTGCTGGCGTTGTGTTTACCACCTTTCAGGCAATGCTCGAGGCGGTTTTTGGAAGCCCCGTGATTCGAAAACAAGCAGTATCGCTCTCAGTCGGCTGCGAGACGTGATCTCGGACAGAGGTCAAATTGCCAGCCTCCCAAAATTAGGCCTACCCACGACGTACTGGTGGACACGAACCCCAGACCTGAACAGAGGTCGGACCGCATTCTTCTACAAGGATACACAGAATATTGCATAAAGGTACGTCTGAAAGTGTAAACTTCAACCCAGCACCTTTTACTACCATACGACTCTTGCTAAATTCATTTTCAATTCTCATTTCTACCCCTTCTACATCAAAGCCCTTTGTTCCTCATCGGGCCACGTGCTCCCCTTTGTGACTTGTTAAAGACCAAGCTTTCGTGTATACCTCAGTGAACCATTCGAGTTTACCTTCCCCAATGTTAGAGAATTAATCAGCCTTAATCACAGCAAGAAGTCATTTTTCCTTTTATCGCGTTTAATCTGGGATTCTTTTCCAGATTCCCTGAGCCACGCGTCATGTCTCTGCCCGCAAGTGTTGCATTACCCAAGTGTATGAAAACCAGCTATAACGGCTCAACGAGCCATCATTTACCTTTTCTCCAGCCCAGCACGGGCCTTTTAGTAAATAAATAGTTGTTTAAGTAACGAGCTGAGTTTTCTGGCGACCTTCCCTCTAAAGTATTCATTAATAACTATCAGTTTACGGTAAGTTAAAGCATTCCCTCATGAAATCCCTCAATCATTTCTGTTTACGTATCTAGCTTCTTCTCAAGGCCCTATATACGTAACAATATATATATATTATAAATATATATATATATATATATATAACAGTCTGTGAAATTCAGTGATTAATTTTCCGAATTGTTTTGAGGGAATAGGATTTGGCCAGTCAGTGAGAAGACGTCCTGTCCTCCATCTTCATCATAAAGACTTCGATGATGTAATATTCTCATAACTGAGACATGGTAAGCTGAAAGCTGCTACGAGTTTCATAATGGTACGTAATCTTTTTAAGCATTGTATTTCATATATATGTGTACATACTATTATATATATATTATATTATATATATAGTATATATATATACATATATATATTATATATATATATATATATCTTATATATATATATTAATATGATATATATATATATATATATATCTATATATATATATATATCTATATATATATATATATATATATATATATATATATATACTATATATATATATATATATATATATATTATATATATATATATATATATATATATATATATTATATATATATATATGTTATATATTTAATATATATTATTATATATATATATTAGATATATTATATATAAATAAATAAATATAATATGTATATTTACAAAATCGAATATAATAAATTCTAGTTAGTTAGATCTGGAACGAGTACGACGGAAATTCAAAGCGATCATATCCAGGGGTCACTAATAATTATCAAGAATCTGTCTGGCATTGAGTGAAAAGGATAATGAACTGGGCAAAAAGAATAATTAACGAGGTTATAATGAGTCTCACAGTCAAATAATTGCTTTTAATCTAACCCTTTAAGGAGTAAAGATATTGTTAATTAAAGAATGAACAATTCACCCTCCTGGTATTGTTCTTATTGAAGGGAAAATGTTTCTCAGATTACTATTGAGATTATTTTAAAGTTAGTTCTGCTAACATACAGGAGGTATGACATAAATAATATTAATCATTTGTTCAAGCAATATTTTTTTACTCAGTGACCCTTTACAGTGGATTTTACATCGCTATATTTTGTAGTCATCATACCTTTGTCGTCCATGACCATTGATACTGTGACAACAGTTGAACTAAAAATCAGTCAAATTGCTGTAGTTTGATTTTTTAAAAATTACCGTGTACTTTATATGAAAACCTCTTAAGAATGCATTACTATTTATTTTTAATTAATATGTTATCACTGTTATTAATGTTATTATTACTTCCTTTAGCGCCTCTCTCTCAGACTAGGTAATTGTCACAATTATCTGAGTGATGAAAAATTAAAGCCTTCTGAGATGAATTAGTTTTCTTCAACGAGTACTGACCTCGTACTCCACTGCAGCAAAATATAGCGATGGATACAAAAGTCTTAATTGTTGAACATGAGTCTGGTAATTTTATATAAGTGATTTTTATGACTTAACCAAGCATTTGTTAGAAGTAGATACATCCTTGTAGGCGATATTCTTTTTGTATTTTTATTTATATTTATTCATTTGCAAAGCTGCTATGTATCTATTGCAGATAGATGGAATTCCATTATTTATATCACAAGTATTTTCTTGCACTTACTTTACATTTAGTGATCTCAACGTGTCGTATAAAGTTTCTTCACCACGAACAGACATTATAGAATTAACCTTTCAAAGTCCCTATAAAGTTGCTTTATAGCAAACAGGTATACTAGGAAATTCACACGTTTATATCACTATAAAGCTACCTTTCTCAGAGACAGATATATTAGATTTACCAAAATTAATGTTCCATTAAAGTTGTATTGTCACGAACAGACATATGAGTAAATTAATCTTTGATGTTATAATGTGGGCACCAGCCAAGTTGTGCTGTCGGGAGCAGACAGATTAGCTTTATTAAAATTCACGTGTGCAACAAAAGTTGCATTTTCCCGAACTGTCGGATTAGAATTATTAATCTTTTGATGTCTCTGTAAAGTTGCTTCACCAAGCGCAGAAATATCAATTTGATTAACCTTTTCAAATCTCGATAAATTGTTAAGTATGAAGCCAAGACAGAATATCTGATTTTGTGATAATCAGTCAAACTAAACTTCAGATAATATCATAGCGCGCTGTTAAATAAATATTCGCTTGAAACCAATATCTTTCAATGCCGGGAATTTATACTAATTCATAAAGTCAGTGAAAAGTTATCGTTCTGCTTTAATACTTTTTATTATAAAAAAGGTATAATAAAAGAAAATATTCATAGAAAACGTTAGTCAAAATAGAAACAAAAATACGCTAACGTAAATGAAGTTCTCATCCAATCATACAAACCTTTACAATCTAATAAAAATTCGTCTTATTTTTTAAAGCGCTTTCAATGATCCAATCTTTTTTTTTATCGTTTTTTATCAACGGTTATTTTTGCATTCAGAGAAACAGTTTCTTTTTAAAAGTTGCTCATATCATTGTGACTTTTTATGGGGAAGACCAGGCTGGAAAAAGCATCAGTGTTTGATGCATTGAAGCTTCTGTAATAATTTATCTGAGCGTAAACAAAGAAAGAAACGTGAACAAACAAAACGAGGAGAATAAATAATCAAGAGGATTCTTCTGTCGACTTTCCCGGTTTCCCTTTTTTGGGAATTATGCTTTCACCCACATTTTAACTATTTGTTTAAGATTACTGTTTTTCCTCGTGCCCCTTTCCTTTTCTCACACACAAGCATACACATCTACATGCACCCACACCCACAACCATAAACACACACACACATACACACACACACACAAACACCCGAAACCTCTTGGAAGCTACGGGGAGAGAGTTGTAAGACCGTCGTATTTTGCTGGTGAGGATTTGCAGTGATGAGTCTCGAGTGAAACACTGATTACAATACTGTGCTTTTGTTTCCTGTGAATGTCTGGCGGCCCCCCATCCCTCTCTCTCTCTCTCTCTCTCTCTCTCTCTCTCTCTCTCTCCGCAATGTATGCATTTTTTCTATTTCTTTTGATATTTAGTTATGGTACACTTATCTACGTATATACTCCTATATTTCACGTCTGAAGCACAGAAATATCTCAACGAGAATATAAATACATTCTAAATTTCACGAATGAAATTCTTGGAAATCGAGGCCTGCTTTTATCATTCCTGATCGCTAACTGTACAACGGATTGCCTCACAATTACCTTGAGCGTCGGGTTCAATTTTCAGTTCGGGTACTTTATTCAATTAATAGATTAGCATTTTTATCGCTCAGTTAAAATATCATCAAGATGTAAATCAAATTTTCTAACCCAATTAATTACGAAGGATGAACGCATCGCCGTTATCGTGTAAAAGGCATCAGTGTTGCTCATAAAAACTGATCGGATTTTATCGTTCAACTGTTGACACGAAAAAGAAAACACTCGAATTATATATATATTTCGCCAGACTTGTCTGATGTTTTACGGAATGTTCTGGAACGTTGTTAACTTGAAATATTATGGTGATCTTTGCATGAATTCATAAAGAATGATTTCTCAATTAACTTTTTCTTCTTCCTTTAATATAATAAAACAATTATTTGTAGAATCACACGAGTTTTTTTTTTTTTTTTTTTTTTTTTTTTTTTTTTTTTTTTGAGGGGGGATGGGGACATCCAACCGCAAAGCATTGACATTTTGTCATTCTTAAAGAGTCCTGCCCTCTTGGCTTTGCCTTAATTGGTGTTTAGTTCATCGGTCCATTTTACTTTGCTTTCAACATGAAGGTGGAAACTTTCGCAACTCTCAACTGGAGCGCTGAGAAAGGAGAAGTATTTAAAGTAACCTTTGGAAAGTAAAGGAATTTATTTCAAAAATTCCCTCATGTTTTGAACAGCAACTTCTCTTGCAATGAATTCTTCGATAAGGCTTGAATGAGTAAGGATCTCTGATTAGTTTTATTGCCCTTCTTTTATAATAAATGAGGTTTGTATTGGAGTATCCTGGATTTTTCTTTTTGTGGTCCTCTCTGTCTTTCCCTGCATGAGTTTCTGAACACACACATATACACCACAAAACACATACACACATACGATAAATGGGGCAAGTATTATAAATTTAAAATACATATTCTGGGGTTTTGTTTTGACTTAATTGGAAATAGTCCCATTCAATTTATTCCACAATTCTCTCATCAAATATAATAGACTTCTATTGTATTATATTAATTTTAATCTTCCGTAGTATACTCTAGAAATTAAGTTTTAGAACTTTCTAACTTTCACTAGTATCAGCAGTTTCTTTTCACTCACCAGTCTCTACTGTATCATTTATAAACACCATTTCTGTACATCATTCACGTCCCTATATACACTGTGATTTTACTTCAAAATTGTTGGTGCTTCAGGACTTTCAATGTGGACTTTGAATGTTTCACTGGTATCAGCAATTTCTTTCCACTATAATCTACCAATACTATATCATCTACAAACATCAACCGATCTGCGCATCATTTTTTCTCAAAAGTTTCCCATACATTTTTAATTTCCTTTCTCACCTTATTCAGTACAAGAAGATTTTAAAGGGCCGTGGTACTTAAACACATAATTTTCTCAGTCCCTCATTTCATACCAAACCAGTCACTTTCTCGTACATGAATTATAATGAATACTTCACTTCTTACATCATAACTTTTTAATCGTTCTCAAACTAATATATGTATATATATATATATATATATATATATATATATATATATATATATATATATATATATATATATATATATATATATATATATATATATATATATATATATATATATATATATGTGTGTGTGTGTGTGTGTGTGTGTGTGTGTGTGTGTGTGTGATGTGTGTGAATAACATCCCTTTGTACCCTGGATGCAGAGACCGACACAGTTTCGTGACAAAGGCCGGAAAAGAAAGCCATTCAATTAGCTCTTGAAAAACGGTAATTGGATTGTAAAACAGGAAGAGCCTTTTTACGCCCGCCCGACAACGAAAATGTCCGAGTATTGGCTCTCGTTTTAAAAGACCCCCGGAGCGACTGCATTTCGCGGGAAACCCGAAATTACAGCGGGAGAGAAGCGAAGAACTTCGTAAAAACATTTGAGGAAATTTAGGAAATCACCGAGATTAGTTAGAATGAATAAATTCATGCACTTTTACCTAACCAGGCCGAGGATATTATGATTGTGATGCATACGTTGAACAGCAGCTCCAGTGAGCAGTGAATGTGTCACTCTGGCTGACTTCTCAGTTCCAAAGGTCTTTTATTCCTCACACCGTTGGACTGTGGAGGCCTCCCTGAGGATGCTGGGCAATTAGAACCTTCAACGTTCAACCGAAGATGCAATCCATTACTACCATAATACAATTTACATTCTAGTTTTATAGTTAATTTCTACTTTTATTTACAGGTATTAATTTTATCATTTTTATTTTTTTCCTTCTCTAATAATTGAACTCTTCTTTCTGTATTTCCTATTACATTCTGTAACTTTTGTCAGTCATACATCATATTCTTTGGGAGATTAAATTTCAAACCAATAAGGCCTGTAGGCTTGTTCCATATGAATAGGGATTTATCTTCTGAATAATAATAATAATAATAATAATAATAATAATAATAATAAATAATAATAATAATAATAATAATAATAATAATAATAATAATAATGTCTCCTGGATATGCAATCATTAATGAACCTATGGCTTATGATATATGCATTGTGACAGATGTTTGTAGAAAGAACCGGTTGACTTTATAAATCTCGTGGCTTTGTAACTTATTCGTCCACTTTGTGGTCAAACAACCACCAACGAAAACCTGACTCAGGAAAAGATAATCAGTCCAGGAAAAGTTGACAAAATATGAGAGACTTTCAAATCAAAAGTTGAAGTCACTGACGTATCAGGACTGACACGGCCGATATTACCTACATACATATATATATATATATATATATATATATATATATATATATATATATATATATATATATATATATATATATATATATATATATATATATGTATTATCGGCCGTGTCAGTCCTGATACATCAGTGACTTCAATATATATTATAATATATATATATATATATATAGATATATATATATATATATATATATATATATATATATATTATATATATATATTTATGTATATATATATATATATATATATAGATATATACATATATATATTATATATATATATATATATATATATATATATATATATATACATATATATATATATATATATATATATATATATATATATATATATATATGTATATATTAGATATATATATATATATATATATATATATATATATATATATATATATATATATATATATATATATATATATATATATATATATATATATATATATATATATATATATATATATGTATGAATGTATGGGAAACAATGTCTTGGTGTAGAAATCTCAAATATTTTGCAAAAGGCAGGAGGGAGAAATTTAAAGCATGAGAATAGGACTCTATGGAAGCTTTGTACGATAATTAGTAACGTTATCAGATTTTTTAAAGTATGAGGTAACTTTTTCGTGCTTTTTATTTGTTGCACTGTGCCCTTTTATTTGCCGAGTTTAATTTTTGACATGAAATTTCTATACAATTTTCATGCAATTTAAATTTTTTTCCTCCGTCTCCCAAGTTATTTTTTGAATTAGCAAGTATGGAGGGAAAAAATACTTTTCTCGAAGTAGGACGTACTAAAAAACTACCTTGTAAGCCAGGATAAGTAAATACATATTTATTTCAACAACAGTCAAGTTTTGGAACTATCAAGTTTTGGAAATAAATCGGTCAGTGAAATTTTCCCAGATACATCAATATTTGCAGTTAATTCAATTATTGTAACAAATGACAAAATAAAAAAAAATACATATAAGTAAAAATAATTCCTTCAGACCAGCCTTGTGAGAGCTGATGATAAGTTCAGTGGTCTAGTAAAACAATTTCAATAATAATAATAATAATAATAAAATAAATAATAATAATAATAATAATAAACAAATAATAATATTTCGGAAGGAGACCCTCACGTAGATATGTTTTGTAAAAAGGACTGCTGCTTCAGCACTATTAATCTTGTGGAGAGTCTTTCCTATTTTTTTCTATTTTTTTTTCTATTTTTTTCTATTTTTTTGATGACGGCCGTCATCAGAAAAATAGAGAGACTCTCTACAAGATTAATAGTGCTAAAGCAGCAATCCTTTTTTAACAAAACAACAATAATAATAATAATAATAATAATAATAATAATAATAATAATAATAATAATAATAATAATAATAATAATAATAATAATAATAATACGTCGGACATCTGAAACATCATATAAACAGGGAAAAGCAACAGTAAATTTCTCAATGGTAATGTTTTTCTCTTAGGATTACATCGCGTACAGCATGGATGGGAAAGAATTTGACCTTTGGAAAAGGCCTCAGGGCCGGTTGTTCTTCGTTTGGAACATCGGTTGCCCCTTTCCTAATCATCAGAAATGATCTTAAAGACGGATTGCTGGAAGTTTGACGAACAGTAGAGAGACAAGAAAAGAAAGAGAGAGAAAAAACGAGAAAACATTTGTGTCTTAAAGAAAATAAATAATTAATACGTTTTTCCAATTACTCTCCCGTTGCAACAATGATGTTATACACTGTCCAACATATATATCTCGAGCGAAGAGATATTACAAATGTACTTTCATTTACGCAAACTCATAGTCATAAGAACAGTATTATTTTAAGACTTCGGGTTTTAATAACCCTGGATTAGATTGTTATTTAATGATGTATCGTATGTTAATTATGGATTTAGAAAAATGACTATATATTGGCGTCAAAGTTTGACTGTAAAGGTGTGTTTGTTTGTGTGTTATGATGCAGCCACGTTTTGTATTGGATGTAGTGAATGCAGGACTGGAATAAAATTTGCAGTTGAGCTTATTGAGATCTTGGAGGCCAGTAACGTAGGCATTACTTACAGTTCATTGCAGCGACCCATCGGCAACTAGCTGCAACCCCTTTCATTTCGTTTACTGTACCTCCGTTCATATTATCTTTCTTCCAACTTACTTCCCACCCTCTCATAACAATTGTTCCTTATTGGAACAGCAAAATTTTCCACCTGTTACACCAATAAACCTTTCTATTCTCTATGTCCATTTCAGCACCGAATGACCTCCTAGGGCCCAGCACTTCGCCTTTGGCCTAGATTTTCTATTCCATTCCCATATGGATACGAGTAATAATGCGCCTTTCTTTGCAGAACGTTGAGAGTTACGACATAGCAAAATTTACCCAAAAATTCTCGAGAGCATTTCTGATAAATATCTCGTTCATGTGAGCAAAAGAAAACTCTCCAATGTTAATATTCCAACGAAAGCTTAACAAACGAAGAAAAAATCTACCACACACACACACACACACACACACAGAGAGAGAGAGAGAGAGAGAGAGAGAGAGAGAGAGAGAGAGAGAGACAATATCCAGAACAGAAAATATGACCCCTTCCCCAAACGACTCGTGATTATGAGTTTCATTTTCTTTCCTCGATTCATCTTTCTGACAGGACTGGGATTCCCCCTCCCCTACGGGGAAAGGATAAACGTAATATCACTATTTGTTCTGAATACGGAACAATAGCAGTGCTCGTTAAGGGTTGTGAACTGGTCGTTTAATCCCGGTAAGTGTAAATTATATCTGATGCTAATTCCTGAACCAAGGGGCTTTCATTCTTTTCGGCGGTTTATTCGTGGTTCCAGCTGTCGCGTGTCGCCAAGGAAATTGTAATCCTGGATTTTCTCGTCCTAAGAATTGGAGAAGGGATTATACCACCTCAATTTTTAAGTG
This sequence comes from Macrobrachium nipponense, assembly GCF_015104395.2. Lineage (NCBI taxonomy): Eukaryota > Metazoa > Arthropoda > Malacostraca > Decapoda > Palaemonidae > Macrobrachium > Macrobrachium nipponense. The sequence goes on from NC_061109.1 coordinate 65,105,596, forward strand.
TTTTTCGATACGCACTTTTTGTTCTCAAAACAGTCTTGAATAGAAAAATATATTCACTAAACTTCAAAAAGACTAGCAGAATATTGAAAAATATAGCCTAATCTTATGTTTAATTTGTACTCTGGTATTTTATTTCACTCGGTGCCAGCTCGAGTTACATAGTATCCTTGAATGAATTGACAAGTCACGTGGAATTACAATACAACAAGATGAATCATTGGACAAGGTTTTCAGGTTATGGACGCATGAATGGAAGTTACAATCCACGCGTTTACATCTATATACCTTTAGATTTACCACATTACAATACATTAACAACTTTTTTTATGATTGGTGAGCCATTTCCAAAGGAACTCGCCTTGCTCAGATTAGGAAAAATTTTAGGTGATATAAATAATTATTTGTTCTATACATACACGCGTGTATAAAATAATAATTATTATTATAATTAATATATATATATTATATAATATATATTATATATATATATATATATTATATATATATTATATATATATATATATATTATATATAACCTTATATGATTATATATAATATTCACCCTACTGAGATATATCAAATATATAAATTATAACTATATATATATATTATATTAATATATATATATATATATATATATATATATATATAAATTCAACCTCTGAGATATATATTATATATATAATTATATATATATTAGTATATATATATATATATTATTATATATATTGTCATAAATAAAGACTGATAATATGTATCTTTGTGACATTTCTTGAAATGTGAAGACTGTTCACTTTTAACTTCCCATAGAGACAGAGTCTGAAGCGATGACCTGAGAAAGCTGATAAATCATTTCTGGGATGATGTAATACGAAGATGCTTATTTAAGTGGGTCAACGTTTGTTCTGTAGTTATGTGAGTTCATGAGGGCTTGTTCAAAGTGCCTTTGAAAACTGGCTATGACCAGTTACCGATGAGTGTGAATTCATATGTACATGTACTACTATGTCTACTCTTAATGGCTTGGTTTAGGCAGAAACTAGCGAGACAGCTACGGGAGAAAAGGCAGAATGCTGGGATAGCTCTGTGAGTCTATTTTATTTCAGCGTTAAAGTTCCAGGCTGCAATTGGTGAGTTGTCATACTTTAGCCAAAGGGATGGCTTGTTGTCTGTTTGACATTTTGTAAAGATGTTCCATGTTTGTTTAACCTTTTGACTTTACAATTGTGTGTGTGCTCACTAGTGTGTTCTCCTGTCTTTTAAACGGGCGGTTCTAGTGAGGGGGCCGAGTGTCCTAGTGAGGGGACAGATTGTCCCATGTGGAGGGAACTATAATATTTTGGAGGAGAGATAATTGGTGTGACTAATTACTGATTAAGACATTTAAATACTGGGGGTTATCTGAGTTAGCTGTCTGTGAGACTTGAACTATTATCTTTCCATTGTTGATCCTGTAATAATTTGAGTTATTCAACTAATGCTTTACTTTGAATAGATATTATATTTTTTGTAACTCCGACTCTGCTTTGATGACCTGAGGAAATGGATGGAGAGAGAGAAGAGAGAGAGAGAGAGAGAGGGAAGAGCGAGAGAGAGAGAGAAAGAGAGAGAGAGAGAAGGCTATGCCAGTGATACCCCTTGAGAGAGAGGGGGGGGGGGGAGAGATTGAGTGTAACCAGTTCACCTTAATGCAATGGTTAAATGCATACCAAAATGTTTAAATACCTTCGCTGGTAATAGTTAGGTGTCTGCGGATAGGTAAACATATATATATATATGGATATATATATATATATATATATATATATATATCTATATATATATATATATATATATTCAGTGACACCGAGGTGAAAATTACTTTCTAGAAAGAAAGCAGTAAGGATATTCTTCCTCCCTGAGAATCGAGATTCTAAGCCCGTGAAAACTCTTTGCCGCCTCGAAAGTCCCTTCTTGCTACAGAATGAGGAGAAGGTCAAAGTCATCGAAGGGAGGCGTCGCAAATGCCTATTTACGGAGAGGCAAATGCCCCGCGATATTTTATTACTGGCGCACAGGTCTTTGATTACGCCGGCGGTGCAAAGTAAGGAGAGTTTATTCTTCTTGAATGGCTATTTCTTTATCAACTTTCACTGTATGGAAAAGCCGTAGATACAAATAAGGGCTTATTCTTCATTATGTTGTGACTATAATATCCACTTGAGAAGATGGAGCGTGAACTTTGATACAACAGTCACAAGTATTCACTCTGGAAAAAAATATTTGACGTCTCACGGACAAGTATGCTGAAGATACTTCTTCCGTTTACCTCCAAGGAGGTAAGACTGTTAGAATTAAAATGACATCGAAAGAAAAACCGATAATTACTCTATATTTAATAGATATATTATATATATATATATAAATATATATATATATATATATATATAAATAAATATGTGTGTAGAAATTAACTTTGTAGGGAAAGGGGTGATGGTTTCCATATTTTACAAAATCGGGAAATCCATAAAGAATGTAAATAATGTTCCCCTTTTATATCAGATAATGAAACATTGGGAATTAATAAGGAACGAATTCTTAGTTACCATTCCCGTATCACCAGGGGACTTACGAGCAAAGAATATTACATAGATTCTTTATCTTGATTTATAGAGGGTACTCTCTCTCTCTCTCTCTCTCTCTCTCTCTCTCTCTCACACACACACACACACACACACACACACACAGACTATTTTCTCTTCTTTCTCTTTACCCAGCTTTCTTCGTCTTCAATATTTATGAAATATGATCAAAATCATCATTATGACTAATAATGACACCGAAATCCTTCAATTTTATACTCGATGATATAATTACATGATTAGCAGAATTTTCAAGTAATTGATAGAAAAGATCCCTTAGGTATGGAAGAAGTTGGTACAATTAATTGGTTTACTCGTGTCACTAATATATACATGTTATCTCGGTGGTAATATTAATCTATTAGATTTCCCTCTTTTTTAACAGAAATTAGTAATTGAAATATAAAATTCAGACCAAGGGCCAAGCGGTGGAACCTATGAGGTCATTAGGCGCAGAAAATAATGTTGAAGCAATTGTTAGGAGAGGGTTAAGGAATGCAGTATGCGAGAAAGAGAATATGATAGAAGGTGCAGTTTAAAGGAATGAATGGCGTTGCAGCTAAGAGCAATGGGGAAGCTGCAAAGACATTTCAGTAATGCCTAGTGTGCACTGTGTGTGTACACTGACGGCACTACCTCTCAACAGGGACCAGAGGTTGAGGACTCTGCATGTGACAGTAGATAAAAAATATGAATCTATTTACTGATACAAATCTGTTATTTTATATCAGTGGGATTTTATGACAAGTATGAACACAGAATTGAAGGTTCATGCGTTATTAGGGTCTAAATAACTGAACAAGCCAATGTCATGTCATAGCATTATCTAATAGTGAGTGCAAAGTGTTAATTGCCTGTTTTTTTTCTCTGAATAACCACCCGACTCGTAAAAGACCAAAAACCTAAATGAAAGAGTAGGTGATGGGTCAGAGGTCATTCATTTCCATCACAGAAATCCTTTGCCTGTCTCGGTTGTCTCTCTAATCTCCCTCTGTCTCTTTCTCGGGACAATTATTCACAGGATTACTCGACCAAAAATACGTGACGCTGGTTTGGAGAGGTTTCACGAAATCCAGGCATACATAACTTTGAAGGCTTCGAAGAGGACTGGAATACAGATCATTCTATCGCATATTCTCTTCACAGTTTTTCATTGAACGTACAACGACTTCGGAGGCAAAGTCCCTTGAATAACGAAAAGGGGAAGGAGCGAAAGAAGGACACGATGAAAAGATGAATGGAACGGAGAGACAAAGAATGAGAAGGAACGAACGGGTAGATACAAAGGATTTCCTCGTAACAAACCTTCTTTTTCTAGGGGAGGAAACATTCCATATCATAAAAAAACAAGAAATGGGAAGAAGAGAAAAACATATCTCCCTTCTTTTATATTCATTCACCGAAAAGAAAGTCCACTTTGATGGCGCAAGGATTTTTCCCGTCGAAATTGCAGCTGTCTTTCTTCTTTGTGCTTGAAACTCTGTCAGTCCATTCCAAACGATTTATTAAGCTGAAAGAGCTGTGTCGTGGGATCCTTTATATAACGCATAAAGAAAAGTGGTTGTTGTTAGATATTTCTTCCATTCAACGTTAAGGAGAACAGCAGGTTTACTCACGCAAATTTTAGGGGTTCGTTTAATCGTGGGATGAACTTAGATATATTATATATATAATATATATATATTATATATTATATATATATATATATATAATATATATATATATATATATATATATATATATAATAATATATATTATTATATATTTGTATATATATATAATATATATATATATGTGTGTGTGTGTGTGTGTGTGTGTGTGTGTGTGTATCTATGTAGGAGGACCTTTTTTGTAATAAAAGAGAGTGTATATCTACTTAAACACCATTGAAATCCGATTTTCAAAATGCAACACATATTTCGAAGCCTAAATCTGCCATTGCTGTCCCATCCCACAAATTCGGACTCATTGTTAAAACCGGTCCCTCAGTTTTCCTGTTTATCACCAATTCTAAATCGCTAGTTAGAGAATTATGAAATAAGTTGCAAATATTTTCTAATTAAGGCCATATTTTACCACATCAACATTTCAATTATTTTCTTTGTTTCTTGACAATTCCAGCTGAAACCCCTCATGATCAGCGTCATCAGACTATAAACCCGAGAGGGCTCCAAAGGAAATCAGCTGCACAGAGAGACAAGTTATAGAGGAAGGTGATAAACAAATAAACACGAAGGAATAGATACACCTGAAATTCACTGTATCAATTAGAATACGACCAAGATATTTTGTTATCTATAATTACTGCAACGTCTGCTTTCGAAAGCCTCATTTTACTTATCTATTATATTATCAACGATATGCGGCTATCTGTAAATATAAAACAGCGAACACTGCAGAAATTCGAACAAGTTTAGGCTCAAATTAAGCCAAAGCAAACGTCCTCTGATGGTCATTTTGAAATCAGGTATACGTCTCACAATATACCTCGAGGTCATCAAATATTGAAGACTAATATGACCCGGATTTGCGGTACCATTCCTTGCGGAAAAGACTCTTGTTCCCCACATGTATCCGCAGAGAGAGAGAGAGAGAGAGAGAGAGAGAGAGAGAATTTCTGAATCTGTTTTGGGAGGACGGATCAACTTCCTGTTTTACTTTTCAGAGATTGATATAGGTCGGTCACTCAGTTCCAGGATATTATTTTGGTAATGATGTGTGATTTGTGTTTAAGGATCTAATGAACTCTAATGGACTGAAATGAGTTCATGGAATATAAAAAGTCAACCACTGGGGCTACCTCAGCCTCTCAGCGCTAAGTCAGTGAAAAGAGGGAGTAGGAGGGGTTGTGGACAGCAAGACAAAGAGATCCAGACAATATAGGCAACCTTATTCTTTTATTTTGATTAAGACCAAATTATTTTACTTCAGTTTCCAATTCACTTTATTGAAAAATTTTGTTCCTGCTGTCTTCCTGTTTATGTACTACAACATTTATATGCGTCAGTCTATTTACGTAAAACCATCTAGCGATCTGTATGTCATTACTAAACATTTGTATACGTTTTAAACCTAATATTTAC
>NC_061109.1:65121299-65123799 GCF_015104395.2 Macrobrachium nipponense
GTAGAACATCCAGTGCAACCCAGCTACACACAACACAGGCCAGACGTACAGGGCGTTTATTCACATGATAAAGAAGATTAAGGGCAGGAACACGAAGAGATTCACATTATCCTTTAATCCTACGTTTCGTGACAACATCGTCACATCTTCAGGGATTTTTCTACAAAATAAAGTATAAAATGTTAACATAAAATAAGAGCTGATCACAAGATCCAATAGTTGAAAAGTAAAAACAGTTTAATGGTAAAATTACAACTCTCATACTTAAATTACATGCACACTTGATTAAAACAGACCAGAAATACCAAACAACTTACAAATGACGAGAAGAATATTTATAAATTAAAGCTAAATTACACAAACATAAAAGTAATAACAAATATCATAAAAAGTAAAAGTCATATTTTCACAAAACCACAGCCAAAAACAGCTCAACACTTAACCAACCTTTCAGCATCAAAGATAAAAACACACTAAAAGTAAACAACGTCAAGAGGCACAAGGAATGACAGAATAATTAGGCTAAAAACAATGGGACAGCAGAGGAATGGTTGTTTAAAGTTGGAACTCGTAGTTTGATGTTCAGAGTTTCCAAAATGAACAGTTCGTTGGGTTCCCTTGTTTGGCCAATAATTTTTAAAATCTTCGTAATTGACTGTAGCTTTACATTTAAAAGTGTGCTTCCTTATATAAGATGTTTCAGGGTTAGATAATTTACACCCAGTTCTGTAACTAACGCCCCGATGGGAATCGGCCCTGACCCTGAGAAGACGTCGGGTAGATCCAACATATTTTCCCAGATTACATCTGGGACAAGTGTATCCATAAACGACACCCGACGTCATCAAAGGGCAGAGCCGATCTTTAAACTTGAAGAGCGTGCCAATGGTCTTGGGATGTTTAGGTATAAGTTTTAGATTTACGGCTCCAAAAATAATCTGTCACAATCTTGGTAAACTCGTTACGAAAATTATCATTAAACAGATACGGGAAACTGGCATAAAGAGGGAGCTTGGGGACCTTAAAACTAATAGGCTGTTCAGAAACCCTTTTATTGAGTAGTTTATTTAAAATTCTATAAAGACCTTAGAAGGAAAAGCAATTATTAGAGAAGTACTGGAGGAGAAAAAGTAATTTCATTGTGGAAGAGAGACCAGGTAGAGGTAAGAGACAGAGCACGATAAAGTAAGCTATATATCGAGTTGAGTTTGAAATTGAGAAAACAGAAACTATAGAAGTTGGAACCGAGCCCAGTAAATGTTTTCTTTCTGAAAATTGAAGTACTAAAACTTTCATTTTCCTTGGAGACCAAAATATCTAGGAAGGCTAATTTAGAATTATGTTCTTTTTCCATTGTAAAATTAATACTAGTTTGGTAATTATTAGCAAAATCTAGGAACCTGTCAGCATCGAATTCATGCTTGAACAAGATAAAAATGTTGTCCACGTATATATAATATATATATATATATATATATATATATATATATATAATATATATATATATATATATATATATATATATATATATTATATACTTTTAGGGCATAGTTTTTCTCTAATACAATTTTCGTTAAAAGCAATTGCTTTAGTGGCATCAATAAGTTTCTTGCAGGTATCTTCATACGCACGCGGGGAGTGCCCGGACGCATATAAAAAGTCTGTCGTGAGTGCGTATGTCAACAGAACCTTCACACACAGCTCATCATGGAAAGATATACATAACGAACTCGACCGAATTCGCCAACTGCTGACAAACAACGGGTATGCAGATCAAATTATCGAAGCAGCAATAAAAAAGAAAATGGACGAATTTTACCAACCCAACACCATGGCGAAAAAACGAGGAAAACTTGATTATTTACCATCGTTGTACATTATGGGTCTGCATACAAGGAGGATTGCTGCACACTACGCGGGATAATAAACAGAGGCCGTAACCCCAAAACCAAAAGCCCCTTACCATAAAATAAGCCTCAGGATATATAGTAAGCCCACCTTGTAGCAGCCTTAATAATGAAGGAACAGCACCGCTCCGGGGGACCGAAGGAGATGTGCACGAATGTAGTTTACAAATTTACTTGTCCAGAGGAGGTGTGTAAACCTCACAGCCAAAACTACATCGGGCACACTACAACGACCCTTCGGAGACGTCTGCTGGCTCATAGAAATCAAGGGGCCATCCATCAACATTACATAGATGTTCACGACAGGAAGCCATCTCTACAAGAGCTCATAGAAGGCACCCAGGTCGTACACAGAGAAGACAACTACGGTCGCCTCTTAATAACGGAAGCAGTGAGCATCGCTATTCAGAAGCCGACCTTGAACGTCCAACAAGAATCGGACCATATACTCCCCTCCAGCAGGAGAAGGAATACCCAAGCCAACAGGGACCAGACAGCGCGCCCCAATCCACCGAGAACATCGCGCCCCTTGGAAGGCATGAGAAGACCCAGCGTCAGCGAAAGTCAAGTAACCATCCTTACTCAGGTCGCTG
>NC_061109.1:65128799-65133799 GCF_015104395.2 Macrobrachium nipponense
CATCCTCTCTGGCAGTGATTTGATGTGGAGAGGTAGCTTGGCCCTGGAATGGTGTGGGGGAGGGACATCCACAGAGGTCCCGTCCCAATAGGAAACGTACTCCATGCCGAATTGTACTCACTACACCCAGGCGGTGAGGTTTGGTGCACCAAGGAGTGGTGACCTGCAGGACGACTGTGGGAACGGTCTTGGACTGCCCTTCGACCCTAGTCATGGCCCACCTGATGTGCTCGTCGACTGTGGCACTGGCTGGCACTTGGTCCCGGTCTATGAGACACAGATCGGAGCCGGTATCTACCGTAACTGGCAGAGTCACTGGTAGGGTAGAGCCATCCAGGGGTGCCACTGTGACTAAAGTGGTCCACAACCGCTCAGGGTGAGACCTAGACTCGGGCATAACGGCCGAGGAGGTTGTGGCACTGATCAGGTGGACATGGTCGAAGGCACATGATTGGGGCACCCGGGATATCCGGGGGAGTAGTGCCCTGTAGCCCCACAGGCTCTGCAGGAGCCCCTCTGCTGGGCTGGTCTCCGTAAGGCAACTGACTGGTCTTGAGAGGAAGGGGCGGAGGGACCATTCGGTGGCCTAGGAGGGTTCTGAGGAGGTTGGTGGTTTGCGGCGCTCTTGAGGCGGCACTTTGCTGCGAGGTGACCCACTTTCTTGCAAACGTTGCAAGTCCGTAGGTGTCCTTGGTGGGCGTCCTTTGGCCGTGTGGATCCGGAGAGCTGACTTGGTGGCACTATGCACTGGTGTGAGGTGCTATGCAAGTGTCTTGGGTTGCTTGTCATTAAGGTGCACTGCAAGTGGTCCAGGAACACACTGGTAGAGGTCCTCCAGCATAATTCTGTTAAACAGGTCCTGGAACTCGGTGCACGACATGGCATCAAGCCAATGCTGCCTGGCTTGGATTTTATGGTAGGAGTAATCTCCCCAGGCCCAACCAACTTCCTTGGCCTGACCTTGGAAACGCTGCCTCCACCTCTCCGGGGTGATCTCTTACGCCTTTGTAATGACTCGGCGAACGTCCACCAAGTCCCCTCGCTGACCCTGATCCAATGAGCAGAGGGCAGTCTTAGCCTTGCCATCCAGGTGCTTGGCAAGCAGGGTGGCCCTCTCTATCTCAGTGGTAGGGTAGTTTTTAAATAGGGCTTCCACTTCTTCCAGCCATGCCTCGGGCTCATCCTCTGTCCACTTCGGGATAAGAGCGTTAATGCTTGCAATGGGATTGTGTGACACCGAAGGCGTGGGGCTGGGATTTGTCTGCATGGCTAGGGCTTTGGCACTCACTTGTTGTGCCTTCTCCATCTCGAGATCCTTCTCCTTGAAGGCTAGCTCATGCTTTCTCTCTTCTTCCCTTGCTTTCTTTCTGCTTCTTTTTCCTTCCTCTCTGCTTCTTTTCCCTTCCTCTCTTCTTCTCTGGCGGCTTTCTCTTGAAGGAGCAGATCGTCCATCCGCCCCTTCACCCACTGGGTGAGTTCCTGCCCAGTGTAACCGGCGTTCGTGACCAGAGCCATGAGTGTCTGGAGCCTCTCCAGCTCCATGGATATATGTGGTTGGGCTGCAGAAGACATTTCTCTAGGCTGCAGTGGAGGCTCGGATGAAAATGATAGCCAGGAACAGTACTGGATGGAATGGGAGTGCCTACTTTGTAACGTAGCACTCACTGGGAAATGGGTTCTGCAATGTGGCAATGAAAAGTCTTAAAAGACTGGGTGCTCTGTGGCACTTTGGGGAATGGCACCTTCTGATGAGCCGGAAAATCAAATGGAGTGCGTTCCTTGGTTGAGTGATCCGAAATGGTGGATACTCTAATGAATGGGCGTTCCGTAAGACGGACACGCAGGTAGAATGGCTACCAGTATGGCTGTACAGGTGCACGACACTTTGAGGAGGCGTTCCTTGGGCAGCACTAGTAGTGCTGGAATAGCGGCACTTCGGGAGGCGTTCCTTTGGAGCACTGGTAGTGTGCTGGTGTGTCCTGTCGGACGACACTACATGCAGTATACTCAAGTATACTGAAGAGAACTGGCACTCTGTTCGTGGCAGTGTAATGGTGGAGGAGAGAAAGTAAAAGGGGGGAGCACTTCAGCAGCCAGTCGATGGACAGTGTCAAGAATTAGTGGCACTGTAAAAATGTTAAGGCCTAACGTGCACTGGTGGTGGCCAGTCCTAGACTGGTAATGACTTCCTTGATGGAAGTAATGAGGTTGTGGTGCACACTGTGCAATCTGTGCTGGCGGTATACACAAGTCTTTTGTGATAAAAAAAATGAAAAGATCACTCGGATAACGACAGGTAATGGTAACTTGAAAATGCTCAGTCCTGGGCTGAAGTACTCGGTAAATGAAATAAAGGGACACAGGCGCGTATCACGCTCAGTGTAAATGAAAGACACAAGAGACTAAAATAATGTTAATGTTATTAATAAACGTAGTACTCTTGGCTTGGTGAATAGTCGGTTCTCTCTCTCTCTCTCTCTCTCTCTCTCTCTCTCTCTCTCTCTGAGAGCGGGAAAATGAAATATGACAAAACTCCTTATATTTATGTGAACTAATACTTTTACTTTAATACGACGCAACTTGTGTTAAATGATCTCCTTACGTTAAGTTTAATGGAAGAATTGCTTTTGAATAAGTTATATGTAAACGATAACGCACTAGCGATAAACGATGTTTACGTTACTTTTAAATGATTTGCGTTTTAATATGAATTTCACAAAGACGCGTTTTATGTTAACAATTCTTGTAATTTACTCTTTGAAGATTTACGGTAACTTTACGCAAGGTTACTAGGTCCCTGTGACAAGTGAAAATGACGGTAAGGATTTGAAACGATGTTAGCAAACATTTGTAAAAGAGGTTACGTTAAGTCCGAAGTGAAATGAAACTTTCGCTCAGCGAGCAGGTGAGCGATACGAGGTGCAACGCGATGAGTGGACAGAGGACAGCTGATTTCTATAAAAGCGAAAACGATTTACATTCAAGATGAATTACGTTAATTTCTTTGGCAGAATGATCGATGCTCGTATGGTGATTGATATTATTTACGTTAAAACTTCAATACTTACGTTACTTTGCCTAAATCATTGAGATAATGCTTAAAGGGAAAAAAACATGGCTGCGCGTTGTATGAAAGAAAAGGTTGGTTGGCAGGCCTGAGAGAGCGCTTGCGCTCAGCTTGACGAGAGCCGGCAGGCTGAGCGGTTACCAACACTTGGAATGAAAACTAAGTTAAAATGAATTCCCCTAACATATCACAGACAAAAGAATTGTACACTTCTTTTGCCGTAACTATAAGTAAAACACTCCTAACTAGCTAGGCTTTCTAACACAGCAATAAGTCCTGGCAAAGCACTTCCTAGGTTGAACTAGTACTTTCTGGCATCTATCTGCACACGTGCTCGTGCGAGCTCATACAATACACGACAATACAAGATCATAGGATTCGCTTGGCGCTTCGCCTTTACAATATAACTAACAATTTTAAACACTTCTACTGAAACTACTTTAACGTACCTTAAGCTAACATTGGTTATAAAATAAATCATATATGAATTATATACCTTACCGTGAGTCAGTGTGTGTCTTCCGCTGCAAGTGTGCTTTGATTTACGCTTTGTAAAATCATTTACATTTTACGTTTTACAAGGGATAACGCGATTTACAAGCTTTTCAAGCAAGCTAGGTTCGAATCTTGGCGAGGTTCGCCATTGTTACGTTTTAAGCCCTGGCCTGAAGGGGTTCAAATACATAAACAAAAATATTATATGAAAATGAAAGGGGATGATAGTTGGCTTAAAATGAGATTCATGTAAAAGCTGGTTTTCAAAATCTTGCGATAATGCAACACTTGCTGGAGCGAAGACTTGGACATGTGACTCAGGAAATCTGGAAAAGATCCCAGATTAGACAAGATAAAACAAAGGACTTCTTGCGCAAGTTACGAGTATTCAGTTTCTCTAACACTGGGAAAAAGGAACTCTAGTGTTTAACTGAGGTATGCACTGAAGACTTAAATCTTTAACAAGTCACAAGGGGAAGCCCATGGCCCGATGAGGACAAAGGGATTTTGATGTAAGAGGGATACAGGGAAGAATTGAAAATGAAATTAGCAAGAGTCGTCTTGGAGAAAAAGAGCTGGTTTGGAGTTTACACTTCCTAGACGTACTTTAATTACTTGAGGCTTGGACATGTGTCGTGCTCTGAAGATAGTCCCACCAGCGTCTGGACAGAGGGCTGACGTCCAGTCAGAGGAGGAGAGAAGAGGCGTGTCCGCCTTGCTTTAGGAGTCGCTTTTGACTGAGGAAGATGCTAGTTGTCTAGGAACCGCGGGGATTTCATACACCGCCTCGGGCACTGCCTGAGAAGTGGTAAACAAAAACCAGCAAATTTGGAAAGAAATAGGTCTTATTGTAGGTGTCCCTAAAACCCACATCGAGGCCTAGCTACTCTCGTGACTTGCCCATCTTACCCTAAGCTTTAGTCTGACCGGAAATTCCTTTCCACCCTTCCTACCGTGTGTTCTCTCCCAAAATCAGTTGCTTTAGGAGAAAACATGGCTGCTCATTTAGACATACAATTAATTAAATACTGCTGGGAAGACGAGGCGGTCAATAAATGTAACAATTTATATATATATATATATATATATATATATATATATATATATATATATATATATATATATATATATATATATATATATATATATATATATATATATATATATATATATATTATATATATATATATATATACATATATTACAGTCATTTGCTATGAATGCATTATTTATTTACTAATTTATTTAATATCAACATTCTTCACAATCGAGTTCCAAGCCTGGAAGAGGGTAAGGTGCAGCTAAATGAAGAATGAAGAACTCGAGAAGAATTCCAAAGCCAGCAGTCAGGGGAATAACAGAGCAAATGTGAGAAGTGCTATTTACTGCGGCTGTCGAGAGGTCCGCAAATTGCATAATCTCTACCAAGGAGAGAGAG
>NC_061109.1:65141299-65156299 GCF_015104395.2 Macrobrachium nipponense
ACAATAAAACAAATCAACAAAGGTCAACATAAAAATGCAATGGTTGGCAAAGACACGAAGAAAATATATTTATCTCTCTTTTGCAAAGCTCTGCTGAACACATAGAAATACCCGATGCGACCGAAGGAAATGGAAGGATCTTCCTGTGTGGACAGGAATCCTATCTATGAGACCCGTTATCTGGGTAACACTTCCCTTAATGCGTCAGATTTAGAGTAAATTGCCACGTGAGAAACCATCAAGCTAAGGAACATTAAAATAATTCAATGTTTATCATACTTCTCATTGAAAATAATAGAATGGGCGGTATGTTATTAATTGGACCATGTTTCTGTGTGTGTGTGTGTGTGTGTTCTGTTTTTGTTTAACAGTAAACATAATTTCAACATACCAACACCAGTAACGAGATAGCTTTCGCAAAATAAACATTTACAGGCTTTCATGCTAATTTTTCTAGCAAGAAAATTTGAGGAACAGTACAAGCGAATTTCAAGACCCTTAATGACTCTCTCTCTCTCTCTCTCTCTCTCTCTGTATGTGTAAGATTACAAATTTCCAGACCTATTTACGATTTGATATATGATATATTTACAAATGTTGCTTCGTGTACCGGTTCCTTAAGGAATATATATATATATATATATATATATATTATATATTATATATATATATATATATATATATATATATAATATATATATATATATAATGCCACCCACTATTCTCTACCTATACCAAGACTCCCGTCCAGTCGGTTCGTCCTATAGTGAAATGGTCTTTCTAACTAACAAAACGAGTTGCACAATGTAAGCTATTGCTAGCTTTGTTTCCGATGTGTTTGTTTTAAGCAGCAGCCATTGCAATGTTCAAAAGGGATTGCAAAATGAAATAAGAGCAGGTGGAGTGCGCCTGAACACCTTCTCTCTCTCTCTCTCTCTCTCTCTCTCTCTCTCTCTCACACATTGAACATTGAATAGGATTATTTTAATTATCAAGAGTCTGTTATTTTTTATGTTTTCTTTTTTCAAATTCAAAAATCATGTTTACATGAGTATTGATTACTGAACCTCCATATTTTCTCTTTTTAGATTATAATTCTTATTACTATTGGCATGATTTCCAAACTTTCACATTTCTTTCTATTTTTTTATTATTATTTTCATACCATGATTGTAATTGATAGATATGTTTCTACAGGGTAATGGAATGTCTGTATTAGTAGAATATGACTTCTGTAACATCAACTGAAGTAAATATATATATATTATATATATATCTATATATATATATATATATATATATATTATATATATATATATATATATATATATATATATATATATATATATATATATATATATATATATATTATATATATATATATATATCTATATATATATATATATATATATATATAATATATATATATATATATACACACACACACACATATATATATATATATATATATATATATATATAATATATATATATATATATATATATATATATATATATATATACATGCATTTCCTTATTAACTGCTTATTATTAATTGGGTGTTTAAATTTCGTTCATTTCCTCCTATTTCACTATTGTTTTCTATCCCATGTTAAAAATGGGTATTCTAATCTTGCAATTTGCTTGCTTCAGGCCTGAACTGCTCTCGTGATCTTTAAAAACATGTTGTGAAATATGGATTTAACTAGAGATACAAGAGCGCAATCTAAACCAAGGGAGTTGAAAAAATAAACATATTCCGCAAAGAAAATAAAGAAAGCAAATACATTCCTTGATGTGAATCTGTATTCGAAGAAATCATACGCTTCAGTCAAATTTGATTGAGAGCTAAGAATGTGATGTTTTCCAAATGTCTTATAACAAGCCTCGCAAGCATACGTTTTAAAAAAAATAAATAAATCTTATAACATAAACCTTCGGGCTTATTCATTGAAACATATGATATAATTAGTTTACCTTCAATTCACTGGCACATTTACGGTAAAGAAATTACGTATGCATTTACCCTCAGACTTGAACTTTGTGAAGGTACCTTCTTGCAAACAAAGTATGAAGATCTGTATGAATGTGGAATGAAATGGTGAATATCCACAACAGCAAATAATTATTGATGAAAGAAAGATGATGATTCGCTTACCCAACAGGAATAGATATTTTTGCTCTTCAAAATAGTAAATTTTACTTCAATATTCGCTTTTGGGCTGAATGTGATAATGCATTACCAGAAGAAATTGTTAGACGTTACTTTAGACAATATTTATAAATTTGAGACCCACTTCTTAGACTAAGCCTTTCAAGTAGCTTTTTTTGTTGAAAAAACAAAGTTCCAGATATTTCTTTTTAGTGACAACGAAAAATTTATTTGTTTCATGTAAATAAAAAGAATTCTGGTAGAAACAGTAAGATGGGTTGGGATTTGAGATCCAGAGCATGGATAAGGGACGGAAAGGGGAGGAATAACTTGGGGAATTGGGAAGGAAAAGGAAAGTGGGAGAGTGTTGGGAGGGGGGGGGTGGCGGTGGAAAATGGATTGGGAGGCTGTCCGCTTTCCCTTTACAGATATAATTTGTTTTATTAAGTAAGTTGTCCAATGAGGCTTTGTTACATTACAAATAATTAATTTTTTAATTTTTTAGATAACATATCTGAATCACTTACCAACGGACATGCAACTCATTACTGCAGATAAGATAGAATAAATAGGATAAGATAAGATAGATTCCATTTTACCACATAATTACAATATTTCCAAAAGTGCAAGAGAATTCAAACAACAACATTTTTTCGGGTACTTTCACGAAAATCCTTTTTTGTGTCCATTTGTTTGAAAAAAAAAAAAAACGATATAAAAAACGATTTGTTTAAACTGGAATTTACACAAAATCCTTGCCAGTTAATTTGCATATTTAGACAAAATTATGGCACCAAAAGGTGGTTCCATTGTTTCTCATTCATTATCCGACTAATACCGCTTAGTTTAATACCCTTTTCTGACAACTTTGTTATTTTCTTTTGATGAAGTAAAATATTGGACTATCTCGCGCCTTTAAATCCAATTATTTGGGCGTTTCAACAATTGTGATGGCATACAACTTAATTTAATGGAGGGTTAAAAACAAATGCCCGGGGATTAAAACGTTTTGCTTGGGGTGCGTAAAGCGTTTAAAGAAACGTTCAAAAGAGCACAAATGTTTAAGTCCTTATAGGCGGACAGGGGATTTAACTCCGGTCAACCCAAAACATGAGATAGCGAAGGACGTGGAAGTTAAAAGGATATCTCCATCTTTTATTTTGAAACGTTTAACATTTCTTCCTTCCGAAGTCTTAAGACGGGAAGGTCCCCTTGACGCATGGACACACATAAGACACTTCAAAAGAGAAGAAAAAATAAAAGTCTTCCAGTCTCCAAGAGAGATAAAAAATCTTAATTGTTAATTCCCCAATTTTCTCCTCATTTCGTCCTTTTCCGGTTTAATTCCCGGCAATCTCCTATAGTTTATTCACAGCTGTTCAGGGGTCTCCACCGTCCACAAATACTTTATGTGACACAGAAACAAAGAGAACAGCATTTTACAGACTGGCCAGAAGAAGGGGGGATATACTGTAATACAGAGATGACATTATTACAGGACTGGACAGATACCCAACAGACAGACAGACAGACAGACAGGGAGGGAAATCTATCCACTATCCATGAAGCAACACCAACATTGACCCCTCATACAACAGATTCCCATTAAGGAAAAGGTTAACCATATATGTTCGTCGTGGAACGTATTCTGCAGGACTTTCTTTTACCTTTAGACGTTTTTATGCAATGAAGAAAGCTGAGAGATATAAAGTCCTTTTGTAAGTGAACTAGCATTAATCTTCGTCAGGCAAATAATACAAACGCTGATCGGTGCGAAGATGACACCTATAGCAACCCTTCACCTCACAAACCAAACTGAGTTTACTTGTCTCAACGGCTCACGCCCTGAAAGAACTCTTCGGTACGAGCGAATTTTTATGACTGACCCCAATAGAAATTTCTTCCTCATCCCCCACATCCCACGGAACGGATATGTTCTCTACCCCGCCCTTTTCACTTAGCAACTTGAGATCCAACAATTTAACAATTTTCCAACAATCCCAAACCAAAGCCTTTAGTTGTTTTCGAAAACTATGCGTAAGCCATTAACTCCCTTTTATTTTTCTAAAACTGGCCACCCATCATTCTACCATTGGCTGTTCCCTAGGCAATAGAAAAGAAAGAAAACTTTTTATACCCCCTTCTTTAAACCGCCCTGCCCACCACTGTTAATGGGGGTGGGATTCTTCCCCCACCCATTAATTCATAAGGTTAAGCGTGAGGACACGAGCGGAAGGCAGACCCACACACAGCAATTACTCAACACAGCCTCTCTCTCACTCTCTCTCTCTCCTCGGAAAACCCTCCCTTCTTCTCTCTCTCCTCTATCCAAAGGAATCTCTCCTTCCTCTCTCTAGCCACGACAAACTCTTTCTTCTCCTTTCTTCCAATCCTTTTCTCTCCATTCTAACAGGGTTAAAAGAAAATGAGAAGAGTTGAAGTCATAATCCAATTAACGTTTTTAATTAACAACGAATTAAATTTTAAAAAAATCCAAAATCAATCAAGTTAATCCAGTCTTACCAGACTAAACCCGAAAAAAGAAACGGTTACAATGGTTTCTGTCCCCAAAAAACCAAAAAAGTCGTTACACCCCTTCTCCTCCAGGAAGTACCAGAATTGTCCAAACAGCCGGACACTAAAACACTATGTCACAAAAACAACTCCCCCGGCGAATTGCCATGGGCATCTTTGCCTGTGACTTGAAGCCCTCCTGTCAAAATCCTTCCCAATAGGCTTGGGTAATGGGACACTCTTAAAGGGAGGTGAGGCACACCCACGCCACATACCGAAACACACAGTTTCGTTAGCACCCGTCGCAACACTTAGGTTGCATCCAGTTTCACAAAAGGCACTTTGGGAAGAAGATTTCATAAACTGTCGCTGCATTGACTTTTGTCGAACCTAAAGCATTTTTATCTCACGCATCCCCAGAAAACTCATTGTCAGCTAACTTACTTGCCACTGTTCTCCCAACCATTCCATAGGTCACAAGAGAACACACGGACCTAAGGATATATTTACTGGAATGCAAAAAACCCAAACCCTAAGGCCTTTACACATTTTTTCAATCATATGTTCGTAATAAAGAAAAACTTAATTGAAAGTGTTGTTCTATTTCTTATTAAATATAGTTTACTTGTTTTAATTTTTATGAATATTGAGAATTGGGATATTAATGGTTGTATCATGCTCTTGGTGGAATATGATAGTTCGTTCATAGCCAATGGTTCATTTGGGGCATTTCTCATTTTGTAGTGATATCCAACGATAATTAAATTGTTAGGTTTTCGAAGGTCCTGTCGTATTAAGCAAAATAATTATCTAATTTTTTTTCGTTGAATTTCGGTGTTTTAGTTGTTCGTAATGCGTATTAAGTGTTGCAATGGCGCACTGACCAAACGCGTGCACGGAGCACATAAACTTCACACCATTGCTTTGCGAAAGCTTGGATCTGAAACGATAAATACTTTCAATAAAATTTAAAGCCCCCTTTAAAAGCATTATATCCCCCCCCCTTGTCCCCTTTTGGGTTTCCTGTCTACGAGTAATTTGTTTTTTTTTTTTTTTTTTCTGTCTGGTGCCTGTCTGTCCTCCCCTTCCCCTTGACCTCAATTAAACCTTTTGAATAGTTAACAAACAAATCCTTTGTGAATTATTCCTCTGTCTTTCTCCTTTTACCTCTTCCTGTTGACCTGTACTCTTACTGGGTTGTAGTCCAAGCAAATATTCGGTTAGAAATTACACATTTGAAATGTCCATCAATAAAGCAAGTGGTTAAAAACAACGCCTTGACACTTGTCGAAATGAAAAAATCTCCAAAGAGTATCATTGAAAGGAGAAAGGGTTCTACTCGTAACCTTTTTGAAAATTTAATTTGACTCTTAAGGGCGTTGACATTGAGTCGGGAACGAATTTGTTGAGCTTAGGAAAGTCCTTCTTCTCAGTTAATCCCAAGACCGGGGTCGGCGTGTGTTTAATTGAGCCACTCGCCCAGGGATTTGTTTTCTGATTTTGTTACCGTTCTGTTTTAATAGCTTGGTTGTTAGAAATTTGGACCTAAAATAAAATGATCCTTATGCCAGCAAATTATCCTTACGGCCCTAAGGCCATCAGTAAGATATGGCAAAAATTTTTAAAAGGAATAAGAGGTTCTATTTTGGGTCCTCCTGAATTCAGGCCTTAGCCAACCCAAGCTCCAAGACTTTTTGCTCACCAGATCAGTGAAGTTAATTCACGTGGGTTACCGACAAAGATTGCCATGATGTGAAAGAGGTTGATGATCTAGCAACCACTCATTCTCGGATATTCCTCGCAAACACCAGGAGAACCTCCCACTTTGATTTATACATTACAGGACCACAGACAAACAACACACACCAACACATATAAATATTGTGTTGTGAAGATCACAAAGGTTTTAATATAGTTATTTCCCCATCGAAAAGGGAAAATCTTTGCCTTCCTTTCCAATAGCCAAAAAACTATAACAAAGAATAAAAAAAAATACCGTATAAATAAATAAACGTAGGAGATGGAAGTCAACGCAGTTATGATAGGTGAGGCACAACGAAAGACCATTTTTTATGTTAAACATTTAACTTGTTCGGGAACAAAGAAAGTCCGCGTTCCCAATTTGATATGATTCGATGCAAAACAACGCGTAAAAGATTGGGCGAAGATAAGGCATTAAAATACGAAAAAGAAATAAGAAAGTTTAAAAGTAAAAGTCCAAAGAACAGTGATGTTGCAAAGGGGAGATGTCATTTCCATCAAACCCAAGAGCGCTGACTTGGTCTGGGCTTAACCTAGGAATTCCAGAAATGGAATTGCCCACAGAAAAAAAAATTTAAAATTTTCTCCTAATTAATAGCTTCGGAAACACGAGAGCTGTTTAAAAGGAAACTCAGAACCAAAACAGCAAACAGCAATGACTGGTTAAAAGGGTACTGTCAACACAAACAGTTACTGTCAATTCACCCACAACTGTTCGGAAAATAGGTGAAAGATCGCTTAAAAAAAAAAGTTAGGAAATTTGTGAGTCAAACCTCTCAAAGCAAATCTCTCCCCATCTTCCTTCTCTTTTACCTGTCCTCTTTCCACATTCCAATTGCTCTTCCCTCCCCCTCCCCCGCCTCCCCTTATTTCCGTCCGTTTCCTTTTACATGTTAACTGTCATTCATTCCAGAATTTTCCCCGGGTTGGTCAAAGCTAAATATATAGTATATATATATATATTATATAATAATATATATAAATATAATATATTATTATATATATATATATATAATATATATATAATATATATATATATATATCTTTATTTATATATTATAATATAATAGTATTATAATATATAATATATATATAATATATATAATTGCGAAGGAAAAATACAAAAATAAATAAGGTGAAACATCTGGTAATGACCATAAACTAAAATTCGTGGTATTGGGCTCCTTTGATTAAACATGAATAAGTAATATCAAGTGGAGCTTTTGAGAGGGTTTAAAGATTCATTATTTTTTCTTTACAAAAATCACTGACATTTCGGTCCTGCTTTCCCTCTGAAGTTGTCCATATTCGTTCAGTTTGGAAACAAACTTGGGGCGGAAGTATCAATAGTCTTCTTCAATTGGTTCCTGATGGAGGTAGAAGGAGAAACTTGGGCTTTTGGCCAAGAGACTGACTCCTTTGGGAACTGGTGTCAGGTCTGGTTAAGGGAAAAGGAGGAGGTCAGAAGGGGTCTCTTAGGCAGGACCTTAGGGACCTCTTCCCTTTCTTTTTATGTCTAAGATTTGAATATGGCACCAGCTTTTCAAAGGATATCCCCGGGGTTCTCTCTCTCTCCTCTCCTCTTCTCTCTCTCTCATCTCCTCTTCTCTCTTCCTCAACACCATCTTCTCCAATCAGATTTACCTGTGGTGTCGGCGTCTCCGTTCAAAGATAATTCGTTACATGTTATCCAATTCAATAACATTCTTTTTCTTCTCTTCTTTTCTTGGACGATTAATTTCGTAAATGGCTCTGAAGAATCACCGTCATTTTGTTGAAAGAAAACGGGTTGTTTCCGGGGGCTGCAAAGAGACAAAAGAGCATCAGCTGATTATTAAGATGTCATTTTTGAAAGGTTACGGGTTATGCATGGTAGGGTACTCTGCGGCATGCGCAAGGTTTCCGACCAAGAGGGCAGTTCGTAACTAAATGTTAATGAATATTTAAAACCCCCCCCACATTGAAAAAACATGGCAAGGTAGTTTGGCTTTAGTATACTTGGCTACGTGGAAACTTTTTTTTTTTTTTTTTTTTTTTTCTTTTTTTTTTTTTTTTGCCAGAATCGGTAAATTAAAACAATTCGTTTGGAAGGATGTAAAGCTAATTATTGTTTATCTTGATCATAATTCGTAACCATTAATTATCAAACGAGGAATAAAGACACATTGTTGTAGTGCCTTTTCGTTAATATTAGTATAACTACAATTACGCTATCACTTTGCGAAATATATCGTCCGGATCGTTTTTTTTTTCCATACAATGATTAGTTTGAGAACACTTTTTCATAACATGAAAATTGGGATTTGTTATCACAAGTACAATATTAAACTGCACGAAAAACCCTGTTTTGTACAAGTTTTTAAGTATTTTGTCTGAAATACGTTTAGGTATGAACAGTCCTACCAACCACTCTCTCTCTCTCTCTCTCTCTCTCTCTCTCTCTCTCTCTCTCTCTCTCTCTGTTTAGCAATCCGTTTTGGAGTTAAACGTACAAAATGTAAGAAAGTCGAGAATTTTACAAGTCACATTAATTAAACAAAACACATAAGAAGTCACTATGTCCTTACAGTAAACACCCAAATTTCTTGCGATTTGGTTGTGTGACTGCCAAATCCATTTAATGAGAGATACCTTGTGGTATATCATTTTTATTCCATTCATAACCTTTTTCATAATCCACGATATAGCTATAGCATCTTTGGTTGTCCTTTCAAACACTACAAGACAAGTTTTTGATTTAACATCCCCGTCTTGGAAGAAAAATAATATGCTAATTGAGGTGACATGTCCCTGTTAACCCTTGTGTACTTTAGTTTTATTGCATAGTGTTACTGCAATACTAAAATAAATGTAAAACTAACAGGTAATTTGTTATTATCATATTATTTTATATAAAAGGTAGACAGACAGATAACATCTTTTCTGGCATCCTCATTTACTACTCTTTTCCCTCTCAAACTTCCGGGATGGCGCAGTGCCAGCGAGATGCAGAAAGAAACCTCGGTCGCGGGTCCTTCCTGGATCTCTCTCTCATCACCATATTTCCTAACGTAAAACATTCATCTCGTACCTTCCAAATTTCCAAAATCGAGGTTCATTTGTTTGCCATTCTTTTTCCCCAAAAAAGCTCCTTTGAAGTGGTGTCCCAGTCTCTCTTAAATTTGGTTTACGTTAGTGTCTTTTGCATACCTGATTGCAACAGGTCACTGTCTTTATCATTCACTTATTCCATTAACTTCGCTGCTGGCTTTCGGGCCTCATTATAACCCACTGACACTTTCCTCAGGCCACTGGTGGCTTTGCAACTTTATGCCATTTGTTGGTTATGGTTATTATTCTTTTTTTGTTAGGATAAATTTTCATAATTCAGCTTCTTTGAATTTTTATACCTAATAATCTATCTAATAGCTTATCAATTCATTTTTTCCTTTTCTAATAAGTGACATATATTCTTTATATATTTCCCTTTACCTCCTCTTACTTCTTCCTAATGAACACCATAAGCTTTGGAAACTTGAATTTCAACTCAATGGTCCCTGTGAGCTTGTTCCATATGAATAAGGTTCATCTTCTGTATAATAATAATAATAATAATAATAATAATAATAATAATAATAATAATAATAATAATAAAAATAATAATAATAATAATAATAACAATAATTAAGAGTTATAACTTATGATTATAAGTAATTTGATTCCTGATTCAATAACCCGTTATTATAGTTAAGATAATCATATCTTTCACTGGGAGGTTAAATATAAAAAAAAATAGCTCCAGTATTTTGTTATAATTCCCTTTTCCTTTATATTTCGTTATACTAAGAAGTATAAAATGCTACAGCAGAAAGCGGTATGCTGTTTTTAAACGTAATTCCGAAAGTCTTGCCGCCCTCACAATTAATTACTTTTTAAACCAAATCTTCAGCCTTTGATATTATAAGAACGCAGCTCAGATGATTAACACTGCCCCATCAAGCATGGTGAGGTTAATCAATTTATAGATCTCATTTTGTCTCTCTTTTCTATTTTGTCATACATTCTATTTATGGGGAATTTCCTCAGATTACTGATGTGTTACCAAAGATAAGAGAACCAGCAGTTTATCATACATTAGTGAACAATATTCCCACAATATTTACACTAAAAATAAGAATAAAAATATAAATATCAGCTGGAACTCAACTGAGTCCTTAAGGGTTCCCCTTTGCTAAGGAGCAGACCGAATTATTGCATCTAAATAATCAATTAAATGAGTTAGTCTGAAACTGGTGTCACTCTTATAACTAAATCGCAAGTGAAATTCGTTGTTCTGGAGGAAAAAGAAGACTTCCTGTTTTACTGATCCATATTAACGCGTTAGAAAATGTATTCTTCAATGTTGGCTCTACAATCAGTTTTGTTGTCTATGAATAAACAAAAACAAAAGCCGTTCATTAATAATTATCACTGCCCTCTCCATCTTAGGAATATTTAGCTGGTTCATCGAAAACTGGTCTTCAGGGGCATATTTAGAATGTTAAGATTTTGGCTCAATATGCGTTCATTTGCCGTATTAACAATAACGAAACATGGACTATGAAAAATAAAGTGAAGCCGGAATTCATTCACAAGAGCAACTAGAGAGAGATTACAAAAGAAGCCCATTTGCCCAAATTACCTCCGAAAGGCAGAGCTTTTGTTGCGAAGACAGTGAACACAAAACACCAAAATCGCTTCCAGCCACTTCACAAGAGAATTGAATTCATGGGAGGATGTTAACTTCATTGGTGCTCTCTCTCTCTCTCTCTCTCTCTCTCTCTCTCTCTCTCTCTCTCTCTCTCTCTCATTTTTTGTTGAGATGGTTTTTAATTTCATTGTTCGATTTAGCACTCAATAATTTTAATAACTGGAACAGATAAATGAGTTACATTTGATAATGATTTTTTTTATGGTTACAGGTAATATGTTCATCAGTGAACGAAATTGCTTAGAACTGATGTCTAATTTCAACTGATAATTTTTTCCAATACATTTAAAGGCTATTGGAAAAACAAAGAGAAATTATGGGTTAAAATACATATGCCATACTGCTGGAAACTGATTGCATGCATGTAGTGAAACAAATCTTTTCCCATCAATATAAAACATCTTCCATTTGGCGGAATACCCCAATCTTTCCTTTCCCCTTCCTCTCAAGCCGCTTACAGTCTGCCGGAAAAGAAAGCGGAAAGGATGAGACGCCCTCTTCACGTTCCATGACCACAGGAGCACTTTTAAGCTCAAATAATTTCTTTCCTGATCCTGAGGCATGAGAACTATTCGTTTTTCTTCTTTCTAATAGTCCCAAACAGGATATCTGTATTACATTTTGCTGAAAATTCTCTCTGCTCTTGTTAGTCTCGATGACTCATGAGAAGTTACAGCTAGATTGACGTTTTAAGAGAGAGATAAAGGAAGGGAATTTCGTGAGAGGGACAGCCAGGGGCCAACTCAGGCTCGGTAACTGCAAGAAAAGTTTAATGAAATTCTTAAATAACGAATAACCCTCGTTTTGAAGAGATGCTGTACATAATTTACATATATATATATATATCTATATATATATATATATATATATATATATATATATATATATATATATATATATATACATATTAATTTAATATAATATATATATATGGTTGTGGGTGTGTGTATGTAAATGGGTGTGCGTATGTTCCAGCATAACTCTGCCATGCATTGAACAATTTCAAACAAAACTGGTCTACATATGACTTATTATCTAGAAAAGAATCCAGGGGAGTAAGATCACTAGCGCCCCAGGGCACCAATCAAAGGGCACTAAAGGGGGTGGGGGTCGGAAGGTTTCCTTGAAATGGGGCTGGCTCTGCCTATAGACTTAGGAACTAAATAAACTCTGCGTTTATCATGCCTCATTTCAGTATACTTATGACTTACCATCCGGATAAGAATACTGTGGGGGTAAAACATCACTTGCGCCATAGAGGGTGGGGTTAGGACGGGGGTGACATGCAAACATAACTGAAACCGAAAGATATTAGTGTCTATTTCATAAATTTCGAGTGGCAGTGATACTCCCAATGCCCTTTTAGTCCTAGTTCAGCCCCGACAGGAAGTTGGGTTGAGGAGGGATGAAAAATAAAATGTCAAAAATGATGGGCAATGCACTTGAAGCAACTATCTTAACAGGAGAGAGAGAGAGAGAGAGAGAGAGAGAGAGAGAGAGAGAGAGAGAAAGCTAGTTTATCACTTATTATTTAGAGTTGTCTTGGGTAGCGCCGGGTTGGTCAGCTTGAGTTTGTGTACAACACCGGAAACCGAGCGAATCAGGAGGACCTCCAACATGAGAGGGAGATGCCACAGAGGAAAGGAGGAGATATGACCAGGAATATCAAGCGGATACCACCGACCGTGAAATTCCACTGCAGGAACGGAGGAATTCCAATCAAGTGCAATTTGAAGGGAGACGCTTCGTTTCTTGTCAGAGATGTCACAAAATAAGTAATTTTGCAATTACAAAAATCAAGTATTCAATCATTAATTTCCTGAATTTAACGAAATTAAATCATGTATAGTTATCGACTGATAACTGGTAGACAGTAGGCTGTAGAGGGCCACAGAAAGGACCAAGAATAATTTCTGAACGGCGAAAAAAATAAAAGTGGAATGTTCGTCAGTATGTATGTATGTATATATGATTCCTTCTTTCCTGCACCAAATATCATAAAAGAACAAAGTTCAAATTGCAGATTAAGAAATTATCTAGCAAAATATCCGAATCATCACCAAATCCAATATCATTAAACGCTAAGATCCTTTATGATGAATAATTATGAACTTGTAATAAGCTAAAAAAAAAACTTACTTTTGCGTTCATTTAAACTAAAAATCATTCGCGTCAAAAACTAAATTCATGGAATTATGCAATAAAACCCCAATTATAGGAATGACTTTCCTTTCTGCATCTTTGCAAAACTCCAATTCAATCTAATTTCCTGGAAATGTTTAGGAGAGTTCAAGCAAGTGAAGAATGTGGATGGCATATATTGTTTCGTTCCTAAAGCTCTTACCGCTGCTTGAATCTGTTTGATTCAGCGAATGAGTCCAAGGATGATCTCACCTAGAATTGCAAATCAAATGATAACTAACTAAATAAATAAGTCAGTAAATTAAGAATATAAATAAATAAATAGGTAAAGAAAACAGTAAATAATAAATATGCAAATACGTAAATTAATAAATTAATTAAATAAAAATTAATGAATCAATAAATCAGTTATTAGGGATATAATTATATATATAATGATATATAAAAACATAAATAAGTCAATAAATTAATCAATCAACCAATAAATATTACTTAGTAACAATTCCCAGTAAGGCGGAATATGTCAACAAATTTTGAATATTTTAATTCATAAATGTTATTTACCACATAGTGAATTAAAAGTTAGAAAATGTGACGACAGAGGGAAGCAATTCTCGCGTCTATCGATGTTAAATTTATTCATTAAAATTTAAATGTTAGCGAATTGAAAATGATTCTGTATATAAGATTTAGTTTGGAAGGAAAACTATCTGGCCGACGGATCGTAATGAAATTACGTTTTTTCCTCTGGTTAATCCACAAAGTGTATAAACCAAGAAACTTTTCATTTAGCGAAAATTGAGACAGGATTTTAGAAACTTTACACTTACCAAGTAAAATGATGTGAGAAGTACATAATTGATAATAATAATAATAATAATAATATAATAATAATAATAATAATAATAAATAATAAATTAATAATAATAACAACAACAATAATAATAATAATAAAATAATAATAATAATAATAATAATAATAATAAAATAATAATAAATAAATAATAATAATAATAATAATAATAATAATAATGAGGAAGTGTAGGGGCACAAAAGACCAGCTCCTGATAGACAAAATGGTAATGAAGAACAGTAGGAGAAGGAAAACCAACCTAAGCATGGCATGGATAGACTATAAGAAAGCCTTCGACATGATACCGCACACATGGCTAATAGAATGCCTGAAAATATATGGGGCAGAGGGAAACACAATCAGCTTTATCAAAAATACAATGCGAAACTGGTATACAATACTTACAAGCTCTGGAATAAGACTAGCAGAGGTTAATATCAGCAGAGGGATCTTCCAGGGCGACTTACTGTCCCCAAGACTCTTCGTAGTAGCCATAGATGAGACTGGATTCAAATACCTGGGAATAATGGAAGGAGAGGATATAAAACACCAAGAGATGAAGGACACGATCAGGAAAGAATATATGCAGAGACTCAAGGCGATACTCAAATCAAAACTCAACGCCGGAAATATGATAAAAGCAATAAACACATGGGCAGTGCCAGTAATCAGATACAGCGAAGGAATAGTGGAATGGACGAAGGCAGAACTCCGCAGCATAGATCAGAAAACCAGGAAACATTTGACAATACACAAAGCACTACACCCAACAGCAAATACGGACAGACTATACATAACACGAAAGGAAGGAGGGAGAGGACTACTAAGTATAGAGGACTGCGTCAACAT
>NC_061109.1:65166299-65175375 GCF_015104395.2 Macrobrachium nipponense
AGACGGTGAAGACGAATGATAGGAAATACAGAAACTAAAATGCCCTGGTTATATTTAGAAGAAGGAAAGGATATACAACTCCTAGATGATTGACTTATTGACATAACAAGAACAAAATGAAAGAGGAATGAGATAAAGTAAGGCAGTGAAAACGGACGCAGTAAAAAGAAAATTAAGAGAGCAAATGACATATATAGAAACTAGAAAACATATCCAACAGTAGCGGCAAAACATTAAGCCAAAAAAAAAAAAAAAACGATTCTGAAAATACCAAGGGACAAATTTTTTAACTGAATAATAATTAGGCCTCTGTAAGATTCAGACGAGTAAAGCAGGCCACTTGTAGTTATGACACTGAAGAAAGAGAGAGAGAGAGAGAGAGAGAGAGAGAGAGAGAGAGAGAGAGAGAGAGAGGACCCTCCCTTTGTGTCTCACAGAGCTTAGACCTAACTCATTCCATAGATTTAACTCAGAAGGCAAGAGAAAGAAATGAAAAGGCCTCTCGTGTCTTTCGTCGTACCGTGAAATTGCCGCATTCAAGGGGCATTACCCAGAAGGCTGAGATGAGAGAGAGAGACGAGAGAGAGAGAGAGAGAGAGATTAGAGCCGAATTGCCAGTGAAAGTGAAAATGATGACAATGTATATTATTCTGAGAAGTGTATTAACCAATTCTAATTTCTCTTGTAGAGAGAGAGAGAGAGAGAGAGAGAGAGAGAGAGAGAGAGAGAGAGAGATAATTGGAATCGCTTGTGAATATTTGATAAGGAAGTAGGGATAGCCGGGTGAAAAGTTGTGGCCCAAAATTAAATGCCAGAGGAAGTGGGTTCTTCAAAGATAAGGATGTCTTTTCGTACAGAAGGATGAAAATCATATTCGTTTTATGTTATATCAAGAGCTTAAATGGGATTAACTGAGATATAAACTAAAAAAAAAAAACACAACCTTGAAGTATGTTCTATATGTCCGTATGTGGTATTTACAACATTCGCTCATTCACAACGCGTGTTAATATGTGATGCTTTTCTATTCACACGTAAAGCTATTGAGTAGCGACAGGTCAATTGCTTTTGGAATCCCCAGAGGTTCCCACTCTCCGCGTAAAATATTTCTTTCCGAAATCTCTCCTTCAACGATGAAAATGAGTAATTAGTAGGTACACTCCTGGAATCTGTCCTATTGCTGTCTGTAAAATTTTCTTCCCTGGCAAAAAAACAAAAAAAACAAAAAATAAAAAATAAACAAGCTTAAATATATCATACAGTGAGATACAATGATTTTAAAGTCTAACATAATGCGATTTAAAAGGATTTCTTCCAAAGCAATAGCATGAGGTCAACTTGACAAGCCCGGGTAGACAAGAAAGAAACCAGAAATTGGAGACCGCAATTTATAATTACAAACCAAGAACAGTTTTAGTGCCAAATTGCTCCCACTTCAGTGTCGGTGGCAATTTTTTTTTTTTGTGTTTTTTTTTTAGTTTTTGAAATGATCTGTTATCAAGGGGTAGACCATATGAGAAATTGTCTTTTTTTACTCATTTAACATGAAATCACTGTTCAACTTCCCAATAAGTTAAAACCCCAATATCTGTAACAAGCACCTTGGACTAAGCCTGTAATCAGCGTCCAAGTAACCAATCAAGTCGAGGTAACCGGAGGGATCAATAATACAACGAGGATATTAAAGTGAAATGTTCTCTGGATAATTAATATAACCTATTATGGTAGCAACATATTCTGTCCAGTCGTTGAAATATGTAGTTCATTTTCGGTATGGCTAATTAAGCCTCATATTAATCAGAACCATTTGATTGTATATTATAACATTTTATCTGTTTTTTGTTATTAGGAAATGGAAATATTTCTCAAAAGGGAAGCGGCATAAATGAATCAGTTTTTTTGTTTTTCTAATAATAGCAAACATTTGTGACGCTGACCTTCTTTTCCCATAAAATTATGACAAATGAATTTTTTGTGAATAAGGTAATACCCTGGCAATTGAACATATGATTCAGATTAAATTGAATTTACTTAAGAACATTAAGCCAGGAAGTATTTATACGTGACTTTGTTTCAGTCTAGGATACATGTTCATTCAGGTAAATGCAAGTGTGCACAAATGCACGCACACAGGCTCGTTCTGCCACACTTCCTTCATCCCTTAAATCTAAATGGCTTAAGATCCAAGACCTTCTTTCATTCAGAATGTATACTCAACGTTCATATTTTATCAGAGAGTAATAAAAGTTACTTGCTTACTCAAAATTCTTTGCTCTTATATTAGTTGTCTCACCCATATTAGTGATAAAATGTCTTTAAATTTTCTAATATAAAGATATTTAACTTCGGCATTCAAGTATTTATATTTTAGAATTCCATAATCGTTTACCTAAAAGAAAATGATAACTAATGTTCATTGTGGGAAAATGCTTCATTCATTTATTCAATCTTTATTTTTCATTTCCATTTCGCCAATAGTGTTTCACAGAAATATATATATATATATATTATATATATATATATATATATATATATATATATAATATATATATATATATATATATATTATATATATATATATATATATATATATAATATATATTATTTATATATATATATATATATATAATAATAAATATAATCATATAATAATAATAATAAGTAATTTGAAATAACAATGTAATAATAATAATAATAATGAATAATAATAATAATAATAATAAATAATAATATGCTTTATTTCAGCTCAGGGCCATATACATTGAATATACAAAATACAGTCAGTAACATACACAATCTAGATACATGAGATATGATAAAAAAGAAAAAGAAAATGAATAATCGGCACTTATCCACAAAATATGCATTGAGAGTAATAACAGTTAGTGCACATATTATATAACTTAAATTTCAACTAGAGACATTAGGTGGTTACAGTAGTCAGGTCCAGAGGGCTAAATACAAAAATTTAATGTAAAAAAACTAACTTGATAGAAATCACAGTATTAATGAAAAATTAAAATATCAGCAATAAAATAAATGTAATAATGACAAAAACTGAAGATGACATCTTGCCAATACAGAGATTAAGTTCTTTATGGGACAAAGGCCTCATTTTCCCACATTTCCCACAATTTAGATCATCTTCTTGCTTCACTCCTTAGGATGCTTTGTATGAGCGAGTTGCTGCTGTTTCTCACTCGGGTTACCAGACTGGACATTGTTCGCCTAACAATGATTTTAAATTCTCCAGGTGGTTTTCTATAAACATCTGTGTGGCGGAGTGGTAGCGGGGAGTGTTTGTGAGGCGTCTCAGAATGTCATTGTGCACAACAGTGATGCGTCTCATGGTCTCTCGGGTACAGTTCATCCAGATGGAACACCCATAGATACTGTAGCAGTATGAGCGGAAGAGCAGCAGTTTCACGTCTCTGTGACAGAAGGCAAAAATCTTTGCAATCATGTTGCCAGCTGCACATAGTTTACGACGCCTCTGTTCAATGTCTGCCGTATCTTTTAGGTCGTCGGTGATAATGTGACCCAAATACGGAAATTCGAGCACAAATTCCAGCCGATGATTTCCGAGGAAAATTTGTGGTTCTGCAAACAAAAGAGAACAAATTTGCGAAGCCTTCTTAATAAACTTTACATTTTTACGACTCACTAAATCTCTCTCTTTATCTTTTGGTAAATGTCTTTTGCTTAAATGCTCGCATATTATTGTTCTGTCTTCTAATACCCAAGAGAAATGGCGCCTGACGTTTTCATCATAATATTTTCCTCTATTTTGCAATGTCTCTGTTGTCATGGGTCCATTGCACTGGTGCCTTGTCCTTTGCACGTCAGGGAAAATGACATTTATACTCTCTTGTTGCATCAGCTGTCGTGCAGTCTCCGGAGTGAACTATTTCTATAGTAAAGGTATATTGGTGTTCAACTGGTTACTTCGTATCGTGTTTACAGCCTTTAAAGCTCTCTCTCTCTCTCTCTCTCTCTCTCTCTCTCTCTCTCTCTCTCTCTCTCATCTCTGTATCCTTGTAAAAGATTTCCTTAATAATAACGATGGACGTTTTAATAAAGTTTCGAAAGAGTTTTCATTTTACAAAGCACTGGTATTAACACTTTTTGTCTGTCTGTCTGGTTTCCTAAATGTTTTTTTAAAAGATTTGCTGTAAATCCTACCGGCATGCAAGCACTGACACACACTCATATATATATATATATATATATATATATATATATATATTATATATATATATTATAATATATATATATATATATATATATATATATATATATATATATCTATATATATATATATATATATATATATATATATATATATTTTATTGTATATATATATATATATATATATGATATATATATATATATATATATATATATATATATATATATATATATATATATATATATATATATATATATATATATATATATTATATATATATCTACATTAGGGCTGTTGCCTTGTATAGTAAGGCGCCCTAGGAGGTAATGTTAGACTTGCGATAATCTTACGCTAAGTCGGTTGGTATTGCACTTCCATATTCATTGGAGTGTCTTGGGGTTTGTAGATCACTTACGAAGTCGGTATTATCTTCTTTGGTTATGACGACGATGTGTTAAACTCATGATGATTTCTTTCTGATGTGAGGTTCTTAGTAGAAAATACTTATATTTTCTGATATTACATAGTGAAGATCAAGTAGGATTGTACAGGTCTTCCAATGACGATAGCTTGATCGCTTCTGCCAATGATGATGGTTAATTCTATTCTCTCTACATGATATAGCTTAGGTAAAGAGATACAGGTCTGCCAATGATGATGGCTAACTCTATTCTGACTACCAAATGAATGACCACAGATGATGGCATGTCAACTTAGCCTACATACTTTATCGTCTCTGGTCTGATCACATTCCTGTAAGCAATCTGGTTGACCTCTTTAGTTTTAGTCTTTTATATATATGGAGTAACATTCCATTTTTTATTATGTAAACACTTACATAAAAGCTCGGTCAGCTACCAAAACCAACTACTGAATATTACTCAAACTTGACTTTTGCATTTGACTTATAGGAGAGTGATACAGACACTATGATGAATATATATATATATATATATATATATATATATATATATATATATATATATATATATATATATATATATATATATATATATATATAGATATATATATCTATAAAATGTACTAAAAAAAAAAAATTCATGGTGTACAAGTACAGATTCAATAAAAAAGATATAAAACATAATGATATTGGTAAATAATAGTGATCACACGATATATACTGATACAGTTTTTCACTTCATCTCATTAAGATACATATGCTACAGAAAATAACTAATGTACTCTGATAACATGAAAAAAATCATATTTTAACTGATAAAAATTTCATATATGAATTGATAAAAATTATTAATGTTTATGCGGATTGATTCGTTGATTTTTATGCTAACTCATATATAACTGCAGTTATTGGTAAGATAAAAGGTAACAGATTGATTATAGGCTACCTGATTTATTTATACATATGTATATGGATTCATATAATTATGATTAAGATATGTGCATTTTAAATAGTTTCCTATTGCGTACACGCAAAGATATATTTCGATTCTGTTATTTATGATCTATATATATAGGATACATGATACTTTTATATATAGGATACATGACCGAGGGTTATACTACTACACATTAACTAGCGTTCGAACAAACTTTTCGTCCATACCACAGTTCCAGACAAC
Organism: Macrobrachium nipponense; assembly: GCF_015104395.2. NCBI lineage: Eukaryota > Metazoa > Arthropoda > Malacostraca > Decapoda > Palaemonidae > Macrobrachium > Macrobrachium nipponense. The sequence goes on from NC_061109.1 coordinate 65,172,090, forward strand.
CACCTATAGCCAAATGAAATGGCCAATTCCAAATGGTTACAAGGGGAAAATGGGGCCTGGCGAGTCCAACGTTCTATTTCGGCCTCATACTTGTTCTCTGCATCCTAAGCCACACGATTACATTCGCGATGAATAAAATCACCCCCAGCACGAGTCCTTCGCCACCAAAGTAAAGTTGAATATCCTTCTGGTCGTAATTGTCGGAAGTATGTCCCTTTTGTTAGTCGATTTTCCGACAGCCGCCGAAGCGTTCCGCATTAAAAACGAGATTAATGATAGGATACGGGTGTCAGTCGAGAAGTCCATGATGGTGCTTATTCCCTTTCGCATTGTAGGCGGTTGTTACTCGACTGCCGTCGTCCGCAGCAACGAACGATTTTTTTTTAAGTTGCGACGTGAAACTCTCTTACTGCAGGATACTGTAACCAGGTTCCATTAAGCCGCCTGCAAGTGAAATTATACTTGTCACAAGGGCAAAGTAAATTCAGAACATCATATACGGTAGGGAGAGAGCCATTAAGACCAGACTTAACCCACATGAATTCGCTGATATTTTTATGGAATTCAAAAGAGTCAGCTGTACAAACTTTTTTATCCATGGCATTAATAATGAGTTGAACCTATTCCAGGTCCTAGGAGGACTGTAAAAATATCCATAATTTAATAAAAAATAAACAGATATCAATACGAATCCCAAAGAATTCGATATTACTGGTAGTAAGTTACTAGACAAAGAAGTGGAAAATGGAGCTATTTGTAGATTGCCAGGCAACATAAGAGTCAAAGAGAATATTAATCATGATTCTGTATTTCTCTATGCTAACTAAAATTAATTGTGATAAAATCTGATCCTATGTGCCCCTAAACAAAAAGTTTGGGTTCATATTCAATTTTCCTCGCACGCATCCTCTGAGGTTAATTTTAAAAACTTTATTAATAGGCTAGAGATGCAACGAAAAAAAGAACCCACTATGTAACTAATTTCTATATAAACTTTGGGTTTTCCAAGAAAATGTGACATTTTCCCATGAATGTGATTTACTTGAATTGTCATAAGGCTAATGTTGCAAGTAAATTTTTCATATACATAAACTTGATACTTTCTAAATGTTCTATGAGGTTCAGAAAAAATTAATTAATTTTGTTGTTTATTCAGAAATTCTATTGCTTTTTTGTTTATTATTTTAAAACGATTGCGAGTTGCATGCACACAGGATAAGAATTATGGTTATGGCTATGTCATGTCATCGTGACCTATGAACCACATGTGAAGTTCATGAGCTAAGCATTCCTCTCTCCAGTCAACCTGCTTCGCAAGCGGTTTTATTGAGGTTAAAAAGAACAACGATGATCGGCAGACGCGCCATGCACCTTCAGAACTGATGACGTCGTCCTGGCAGGAGGAGATTGCTCTCAGCCAGCTAAGAGTTACGTTACTTGCTGTAATAAATACGTCTTTAGTATAATTTTTTTTTTTTTTTTTTAATACTACTCAGCCCACATGAGAAGAATGTCTGAAAAAAAAAAAAACAGTTACCAAAATTGAAAACAATATGTTAGTTTCATGTTTTGGAAATTCTGCTGATTGTGAAAAATAAAATGTAATTATGTTTAAATAGATTATTCCGTATTCAAACTAATGAAAAGGGTTTCCATACAAATTCTATATATATTATTTTGCCCTGTAAGATCCATATAGGATTATTCCATAGATAACATTTTCACTCTAGACTTCCTGACTTCAAAATCTATTTTGTTTTATTTTTTATTATATTTTTTTTATTTTATTTTTATTTTATTTTTATTATACTATTTTTTTTTTCATTGACTACGAATATAAATCACCGAGAACAGACAATATGTCAGTAGGTTTTGATATGTGTTTGAAGTTTTAGCTTATTTGTCAGTTACTAAACCGTTAAGTTAGAGTTCAAATCTTTACGCATATATCTTTGGATATTTAATTAACCTATGGTTACGTTTTGCTTATTGATTTTATCGTGATTCCCTTTTTTATTATAATTTGTAACCCCTTTCCAACTTCTTAGGCGAGTGTATTATATTTACTCCACTTGTATCCATATTTATTTTATTTTTTATATTTATTTATATATATAATATTTGATAAATTAATGGTTGGCTTGAATATGTGGAAAAGTGTTCTAGCGGCGTACCGTATAAGGCTACTTGTGGTATCAATTCTATAGATACAAGATATGAATGATAAAGGTATTTAAAACCGCGAGAACCGCTATAATCCAGTTCGGATCCAATATCACGAGTTGTAACTCGTAAGACGTGACACTTTTTTATTTATCCCTTATTCTACTAAACCTATTGACTCTGGGTGATAAAATATATTATTGGTTTTCTTAATGGAAAGGAATTCACACAACGAGTAAGAGATTATTGATTTACACCACCCGAGTCAGATTATCATGTGTTGAATTCCATGTTTACTGATTAGCACTCATTAAATATTCCTAGCGCCACTCAATTGCGGTGTTTGTTTTTAGTGCTATTAATTCTATATAACGTGTCAAGGTGAACTATTAACAATAAGAAGTGTTTATTTCCTCTGTCAGACTCGTAATTCTGTTAATAATTCTATGTGTATTCTTTCATTGATTGATTTGGCAAGGGATAGGCCAGCCCCTAACTGACAGGTGTTTTAGTGTGTCCCTTGTTTTCATGACACGTGTTAGAATTAGTTATGTGCTTTTTATATCTGTAACCATTGTAGGCCAGTAAAACAGTGATTTGGCTTTCTGTGACATAATAGGGAACCTTGGATGACGGAATGCAACCAGTTTAGGACGATTGGTATGAAAGAGATTATTACTACTACCTGGTCGTTAGTCACCTGCTGTGTTCTTCGGGTTTTCCTCGTCACAGACCTACATATAAATATTACATTTGTTACGATAATTCTGATACACATACTTTAAATATACTTTTGCTTTAGGGGTTTCCATTCGAAAGTGTTTATTGTTTTGCTTATTGCTGCTGACCCTGTTTCTGTTCGAAGTGTTTATTGTTTTGGCGATTGCCGCTGACCCTGTTTTCGTTCGAAGTGTTTATTGTTTTGCTTATTGCTGTTGACTCTTGCTTTGTTCAGTTTGTAACAGTTCGGCGCTCCAACCCAGATATTCAATGCTCGCGATCTCTTGGGTTAATGAATTTTCTTGTTTAGATACAGTTTTAACAATAGGCACGGATGTTTCTATTTTTTTTTTTTTTAGTTCAATTAATGGTTCCTTGCAGTATGTGCGGGATTGCAGGATAA
>NC_061109.1:65175875-65208169 GCF_015104395.2 Macrobrachium nipponense
GAATAACCAGAGAGAGATTACAAAAGAAGCCCATTTGTCCAAATTCTCTCCGAAAGGCAGAGGTTTTTTTTTGCGAAGGCAGTGAACACAAAACACCGAAATCGCTTCCAGGTAGTACTTCACAAGAGAATGGAATTGATGGGAGGATGTTAACTTGATTGGTGCTCTCTCTCTCTCTCTCTCTCTCTTCTCTTCTCTCTCCTCTCTCTCTAAACTTTTAAACTGGAATGAAAAGTACTACATATCTTTGTGAAGGTATTTTTCAGCTTTGTTATTTACAAAATTTAGTCATTTATTTCCAGTGAGTAAAGGCTTTCACTATGGAAATATTGGCCAACTGCAAAGTAAGACTAAACTGTGTTACGCTAGATTTTATAAAAACAATAATGAAACCATGTCCATGTAGGAACTGGTCTCCATATTAAATTAATATGAGGTATGATCTTAAAAAAAAAATGTACTTTAGCATTGCTGTCTAAATTAGTACCATTGTCTTGGCTGAATACCTCTCTCTCTCTGTCTCTCTCTCTCTCTCTCTCTCTCTCTCTCTCTCTCTCTCTCTCTCTCTCTCTGTATGTATGTGGTTTTTAATTTCGCTGTTCGATTTAGCACATCTCAAGAATTTTAATAACTGGAACAGATAAACGAGTTACGCTTTGATAATGATTTTTTATAGTTATAGGTAATATGTTCATAAGCGAAATAAATTACTAAGATTTAGTGTCTAATTTTAATTGACATTTTTTCCAACACATTTAAAGGTTAGTGGGGGAAAAAATTATGGGATATAAAATATATATGCCATAATATTGGAAATTGATTGCATGCACGTAGTGAAACAAATCTTCCCATTAAATATAAAATATCTTCCTTTGGCGGAATACCCCAATCTTTCCTTTCCCCTTCCTCTCAAGCCGCTTACTGTCTGCCGGAAAAGAATGCGGAAAGGATGAGACCCCCTCTTCACGTTCCATGACCACAGGAGCACTTTAAGCTTAAATAATTTCCTTCATGAGCATGAGGCATGAGAACTAATCGTTTTTCTTTTTTCTAATAGTCCCAAACAGGATATCTGTATTGTATTTTGCTGAAAATTCTCTGCGCTCTTGTTAGTCTCGATGATTCTTGAAGATACACCTAGATTGACATTTTACGAGAGAGATAAAGGAAGGGAATTTCGTGAAGTGACAGAGAATGAAACTTCTTAAGTGACGAATAACCCCCGTTTTGAAGAAAGAAAAATGTTGTTCATACCATATATATATATATATATAAATATATATATATGTGTATATATATATATATATATATATATATATATATATATATATATGTATATATATATATATATTGTTGTGTGTATATATAATGTGTGTGTAACAAACTTGGTATACAAATGACTTATTATCTAGAGAATCGGGGTAGGGGGTGTTAAGATCGCTAGCGCCACAGTGTTGAGGTGGGAAGGTTTTCCTTGAAATGGGGTTGGCTCTGCCTATGGACTTAGCAACAAAAAATAAAATTCTATGGGTTTAATATACCTCATTTCGGTCTACTTATGACTTACTATCTGGAAAAGAATACTGTGGCGGTAAAACATCACTGGCGCCGTAGGAGGTGGGGTTAGGACGGGGATGACATGTAAAAATAACTGGAAACGACAGATATTAGTGTCTAGTTCATAAATTTCGAGGTTGCTGAGATAAATAGTTGACACTCCCAATGCCATTTTAGTCCAAGTTAGCCCCAATAGGAATGTGGGTTGAGAGAGAGTGAAAAATAAAATGTCAAAAATGATGGGCAATGCCACTTGAAACAACTACTATCTAAACAGGAGAGAGAGAGAGGAGAGAGAGAGAGAGAGAGAGAGAGAGAGAGAGAGAGAGAGAGAGAGGGCTAGTTTATCACTTCTTATTTAGAGTTTTCTTGGCAGCGCCGGGTTGGTCAGCTTGTGCTTTTGTACTTTCATGGCATCTCCTTCATCCTATTCATTTCAGTAATGAGAATAAATATCTTCTTTATAATATTCTAAATACAGTGATTTAAACAATGGACAGCATACAGCCTCCCTTCATTAAAAAAATCCGCTGGTATTCCAACAGATTATTTCCTCACAAATCAAAATATCTCTCTACATTACATCAACACCGGAAACCGAGCGAATCCAGAGGACCTGCAAATCAATATGATATGAGAGGGAGATGCCACAGAGGAAAGGAGACATTACCAGGAATATCAAGCAGATACCACCGACCGTGAAAAAATTCCACTGCAGGAACGGAGGATTCCAATCAAGTGCAATATGAAGGGATACGCTTCGTTTCTTGTCAGATATGTCACAAAATAAGTAATTTTGCAATTACAAAAATTAAGTATTTAATTATGAATCTCCTGAATTTAACAAAATTAAATCATTTATACAAGTTAAAGAAAATGAGGAATAGGTATAGGCATGTTCCATAATCTTATTGACTTGTTAGGCTACGTAATGGAGTAGCTAACTGGTAGATAGTAGGCTGCAAATGGCCGTAGAAAGGGCCGTTAAAGGTATCATTTCTGAAACGCCAAAAAAAAAAAAGTGGAATATTCGTCGGTATGTATGTATATATTATTCAAAAGCCAGATTAATAAAATATCTAACAATATACTTAAAACATCAGGAAATCAAAAATAAATAGTAGGTAAATATCATTACACACTAAGATCCCTTACGATAAATAATAAAGCTAAATTCATGGAATTATGCAATGAAATCCCCATTACAGGAATGACTTTCCTTTCTGCATCTATGCAAAACTTCAATGAAAACTAATTTCCTGAAATGCTTAGGAGAGTTCAAGCAAGTGAAGAGTGTGGATAGCATATACTGTTTCGTTCCTAAAGCTCTTACCGCTGCTTGAATCGGTTTGATTCAGCGAATGAGTCCAAGGATGATCTCACCTAGAATTGAAAGTCAATTGATAACTAACTAAATACTTAAATAAGTAAATAAGAATATAAATAAACAAATAAGTACTGATTAAATCAATAAGTCAATTATTTAAGGATATAACTAAATATATAAATGGATATATAAATACATAAATAAATCAATGAATTAATTACTCAATCAACCAATTAATCAACCAATAAATATTACTTAGTAACAGTTCCCAGTCAGGCGGAATATGACAATCAATTTTGAATATTTTACTTCATAAATGTTACTTACCACATAGTGAATTAAAAGTAGTTAGAAAATATGACGACAGAGGAAAGCAATTCCCGCGTCTATCGGCATTAAAGTTAAAAAGTTAGCGAATTAAAAATGATTCTGTATATATAAGATTTAGTTTGGAGGGAATACTATCTGACCGACGGATAATAATGAAATGATATTTTTCTTCTGGTTAATCCACAAGTGCATAAACCCAGAACTTTTTATTTAGCGAAAACTGAGACATGATTTTGAGAAACTTTACACTAGCAAGTAACATGATGTGAGAGTCCATATTTAATAATAATAATAATAATAATAATAATAATAATAATAATAATAATAATAATAATAATAATAATAATAATAATAATAATAATAATAATAATGAAGATATTATTATTATTATTTTTTTTTTTTTTTGCTTTATCACAGTCCTCCAATTCGACGGGGTGGTATTTACAGTATGGGGTTCCGGGTTGCATCCTGCCTACTTAGGAGTCCATCACTTTTCTTACTTGTGCGCCGTTTCTAGGATCACAATCTTCTGCATGAGTCCTGGAGCTACTTCAGCCTCTAGTTTTTCTAGATTCCTTTTCAAGGATCTTGGGATAGTGCCTAGTGCTCCTATGATTATGGGTACAATGTCCACTGCATAGCCCCATATCCTTCTTATTTCTATTTTTTAGATCTGATACTTATCCATTTTTTCCCTCTCTTTCTCTTCAACTCTGGCGCCCCATGGTATTGCAACATCAATGAGTGATACTTTCTTCTTGACTTTGTCAATCAACGTCACGTCTGGTCTATTTGCACGTATCACCCTATCTGTCCTGATACTATAGTCCCAGAGGATCTTTACCTGATCGTTTTTCAATCACTCCCTCAGGTTGGTGCTCGTACCGCTTATTACTGCAAGGTAGCTGATGTATCTTGCACAGGCTCCAGTGGAGGGCTTTTGCCACTGAATCATGCCTCTTTTTGTACTGGTTCTGTGCAAGTGCCGGGTCATTCGCTTGCTATGTGGTTTATGGTTTCATTTTTCGTATTGCACTTCCTACATATGGGAGAGATGTTATTTCCGTCTATCGTTCTTTGAACATATCTGGTTCTTAGGCCTGATGTTGTGCCGCTGTTATCATTCCTTCAGTTTCCTTCTTTAGCTCTCCCCTCCGTAGCCATTGCCATGTGTCATCGCTGGCTAGTTCTTTAGTCTGTCTCATGTATTGTCCGTGCATTGGTTTGTTGTGCCAGTCCTCTGTTCTGTTTGTCATTCTCCTGTCTCTGTTATATTCTTGTGGGTCTTCGTCTCACTTTTATTAGTCCTTCTTCCCACTGCACTCTTTAGCCACTCATCTTCACTGGTTTTCAGATATTGCCCCAGTGCTCTGTTCTCAATGTTGACGCAGTCCCTCTATACTTAGTAGTCCTCTCCCTCCTTCCTTTCGTGTTATGTATAGTCTGTCCGTATTTGCTCTTGGGTGTAGTGCTTTGTGTATTATCATATGTTTCCTGGTTTTCTGATCTATGCTGCGGAGTTCTCCCTTCGTCCATTCCACTATTCCTGCGCTGTATCTGATTACTGGCACTGCCCATGTGTTTATGGCTTTCATCATATTTCCGGCTTTGAGTTTTGACTTGTTATTATTATTATTATTATTATTATTATTATTATTATTATTATTATTATTTATTATTATTATTATTATTCAGAAGAAAGCTATACATATGTAACAAGCACACAGGGGCCATTTACTTTAATTTCAAGCTTCCAAAGAATACTGTGTTCATTAGAAAGAAGTAAGAGGAGGTAAAGGGAAATACAGAAAGAAGAGACCCAACTCATAAAAAAAAATAATAATAATAATTAAATTAAATAAAAATAAAAAATAATAAAAAAAATAAAAATGGGAGAAGAATATTATTAGGGTAAAAAATAATAAAAATGAGAGAAGAATATTATTAGGGTAGTAAATTTATTGCACTTTCCCTTGAACTTCTGAAGTTCCAACGTCGTGAGGAAAAAAGGGCCTCTGGAACCGAGAAGTTCGACAGCTACTAAATCTTGCTGCTTTCTGCCCTTATGCAGAGACCTGGCTTCGGCTCAAATACGAATCACACCGCTCTCCAGATTCCAGCATTACCAAAAAGATTATTTCAACCGAGCAGTATAGTAGGGAACGATCTCCACAGTAGCTACAACCAATCAGCGCGCGAGAAATACCATCACCAGCCACCCCAGGGACCCCCCGTGATCCAGTACAACATCCGGGGAGGACAACCACCAATGTCATTGACCAATCAGAGTTAAACAATATATAGTCATATCCCTACATATACTACTGTACTACCATGCTTTCCTCTGTCGTTTTGAAAGAATGCCTAAGACGATACGTGAGCTGGAGAACATATTTAGGCAATCATTCGGTATTTAATTTTTTTTTTTAGAGACTTCTTGCCACCTTAGGAAAATCATGTTTAGCCTTCCCCTGGCAGACAAGTTAGAAATATCTGAAATACCTCACAGAAGCTTAACTGACGTGAAATAGAAAGTCGATTTATGATCTATATTACCTATTGGATGGATTCACTGATGCATATTTTAAACAGTTGAATACGTTAACACTTATAAAATCTCTCTCTCTCTCCCTCCCAGGGGGATTCTCTCTCTCTCTCTCTCTCTCTCTCTCTCTTAGTACCAGGCCAGACAAGCTCTTATTACTTGCTTACTCACCTGATAATTAGCTTGATTATACAGGTGGGCAGAAAATGGCTAGATAGTATGCATGAGTTGCCTATTTTCATTCCCACAACGTGCAGTAAAGATTGTGTTGGCCAGTAATGACTTACAATAACAAAATGTTTGCACAAAATCAAAAAGGTTCTAAATAATGAATAATTATAATCATTACGTCAAAAATGGTAAAGGGACCTACTTACAATAGTGACAAAATATATTCAAAAATTATGAAATGGAAAAAAGCAGGAATAAAATAGTAATTCTGAATTCTGTTAATATATACATACATACAGACACAGTCATACACATATGTGTCTTGAGCGCGTTTTTATACAGTTATATAATATATATATATATATATATATATATATATATATATATATATATATATGTGTGTGTGTGTGGTGTGTGGTGTGTATATATATATATATTCATATATATATATATATATATATATATATATATATATATATATATATATATATATATATATATCTATATATATATATATATATATATATTATATATATAAGTATGGAGACAGAAGCAATCACTCAGGGATAGACATATTGGAGTTGGGAGACGCGTTTTGTCTTTCATCCATTTATTAGCGCCGACGTTTCGTATCAGCTTGATACATTTCCATGCTGAAACGATTACACATCAATTGCGTATAAGTAAAAAAGATACACACAATGTTTACCAACACCAAAATTAAAAACCTTTTAATAAATTAAGAATAAAAACAGAGTAAAAACAGAAACACTCAGAACAACAGTGAAAGGGCTAGGCGCGAATACAGAGAAACAAATTAATTAAAAAATAATAATAATATTAGAAAACTATATAATAATAATAATAATAATAATAATAATAATAAATAATAATAATAATAATAATAATAATAATAATAATAATAATAATAATAATAATAATAATAATAGAACGATCAAGACACCATACCCACAGCGGTAGCGTAAGGAGAACTGACACGAAAAATTGTTATGGAAGGGAGTGTAAACAAACAACAGGTATAATTAGGCAATAAACAGTTGGGTGGAAGACGATTGGTGGTTAAGAGAAGGTACAGTTAGCTTAATCATTATTGATTCAAGGGTGGTTAGTTTCGTCTATATGTCGGGTTCTTCCTACAATATTAAAATGACAAGCATCTAGTGTGGTTTTGCAACTTTTACTGTGATTTCTTATGTTAGATTGTTCTGGATTTTATAGTTGACAACCCGTTCTATAGCTAATTCCTTTTGATGATTAGGAAATTCGGACTTTTAGCAGCCTATCCTGGTGCAAACCGATGTAAGTGCCGAGATGACATCTGGGACAATTATACTTATAAACGACACCGGAGGCAAACAGGGGACTGATCTTATCCTTAACTTGGAAGAGTGAGTCGATAGTTCGGGGGTTTTTTGGGAATTAGTTTCAAATTAAGGGCAGGCAATTGCTCATTGAATAAGTTGATGCATTTTTTCCTAAATTTATTATTATGGAAAAAGAAATCTAGCAAACATACGGAGCTTGGGGACACTATATTTGTTGTGAGTCAGTGGTTGGAGTAAAGGGACAAGAAATTTGGCGAGTTATAGCTAGTAGTGTTAATGGAAGAAAGGATGCCGGGCCTCAAAGGAATTCCTTCTTTGTGTATCTTTGGCAGTCCGTACATAAGTCCATATGTAGATCCTGTTACAAAAAGGTCCTGATACCTTTTTGTAACAGGATCTACATATGGACTTATGTACGGACTGCCAAAGATACACAAAGAAGGAATTCCTTTGAGACCCATCCTTTCTTCCATTAACACTGCTAGCTATAAACTCGCAAAATTTCTTGTCCCTTTACTCCAACCACTGACTCACAACAAATATACATTAATAAACTCGGCCTCCTTTAAAGATGACATTATCACGCAGGACTCAGATCTATACATGGTGAGCTTTGACGTGGAATCTCTGTTTATAAATGTTCCCGTTGTCGAGACTATCAACATCATTTTAGACAGGCTATTTCCCACTGACGATTGCTTGTTCAACAATTTTAATAGAACTCAATTCAAGTTGCTTTTAGAATTAGCCTGCTGGACACCCCCTTTGTTTTTAATAATACTGGTTTTTAAGCAGACTGAGGGGATGGCCATGGGAAGCCCTCTGGGTCCTACTTTTGCTAACATATTTATGTGCTCTCTGGAGGAGCGGAGCTCTAGAGGTATGACCCCTAATTTCCGCCCACTCTTTTATGGACGCTACATAGATGACACTTTCGCCTTGTTCAGATGTAATCACCATGCTGATACCTTTCTTGAGTATTTAAATAACCAACGCCATAACATTAGATTTACGGTTGAAACAGAAACACAGAATTCACTTCCGTTCCTTGACGAGTCTGGCTTTCATACTGGTATTTATAGAAAGAGCACCTTTACTGGCCTGGGGACCAAATTTTATAGCTCATGTTTTTTTTAACTTTAAAGTGAATTCCGTGTCAAACTCTCCTCCATAGAGCCATTAATCTGACATCAAGCTGGTCTACCTTTCATACTGAAGTGACTTTCCTTGCTGATTACTTTAAGGATAATTATTTCCCTCCAGCAATTTTTCATAGATCCCTTAATAAGCTACTTGATCTGAAATTCAATCCACCCCCAAATAGTCCATAGTGTCCCCAAGCTCCGTATGTTTGCTAGATTTCCCTTTCTCCATAATAATAAATTTAGGAAAAAATGCATCAACTTATTCAATGAGCAATTGCCTGCCCTTTATTTGAAACTAATTCCCATAAACCCCGAACTATCGGCTCACTCTTCAAGGTTAAGGATAAGATCAGTCCCCTGTTTGCCTCCGGAGTCGTTTATAAGTATAATTGTCCCAGATGTCATCTCGGCACTTACATCGGTTGCACCAGGAGGCTGCTAAAAGTCCGAATTTCCTCTCATCAAGGAATTAGCTATAGAACGGGTTGTCGACTATCAAATCCAGAACAATCTAACATAAGAAATCACAGTAAAAGTTGCAAAAACACACATAGATGCCAGTCATTTTTTTAATATTGTAGAAGAACCCGACATATAGACGAACTAACCACCCTTGAATCAATAATGATAAGCTAACTGTACCTTCTCTTAACCACCAATCGTCTTCCACCCAACTGTTTATTGCCTAATTACCTGTTGTTTTGTTTACACTCCCTTCCATAACAATTTTTCGTGTCAGTTCTCCTTACGCTACCGCTGTGGGTAGGTGTCTGGTTCGTTCTATTATTATTATTATTATTATTATTATTATTATTATTATTATTATTATTATTATTATTATTATTATTATTATTATTATTATTATTATTATTATTATTATTATCATTATTATTATTATTTTTTTTTTTTATTATATTCTTAATAATTAATTATTACTTATTATTATTATTATATTATTATTATATTTATTATTTTGGATTATTATTATTATTATTATTATTATTACTTATTATTATATAGTTTTTCTAATATTATTATTATTTTTTTAATTAATTTGTTTTCTCTGTATTCGCTCCTAGCCCTTTCACTGTTGTTCTGTGATCTGTTTTACTCTGTTTTTATTCTTAATTTATTGAAAAGGGTTTTTTAATTTGGTGTTGGTAAAACATTGTGTGTATCTTTTTTACTTATTACGCAATTGATGTGCAATCGTTTCAGCATGGAAAATGTATCAAGCTGATACGAAACGTCGGCGCTAATAAATGGATGAAAGACAGAACGCGTCTCCCAACTCCAATATGTACATATATATATATCTATCTATCTATATATATATATATATATATATATATATATATAATATATAGTATATATATATATATATATATATAATATACACGCGTGACTGGTAAAAATGTTCTGTTAATAACAGGAATTCCATCTAATAAAAGGAGCCCATAAAAACACCAAAATATATAGAGAAAAATACTATTTTATTTCAGAGGCTGCTGTCTCCCTCTTTCAGGTAGATGAATGAGGAAAGTTACAGAAATGGTGGTATTTATACCAAGAGGTCCATCCACAGTAAGCAAATTAGGTCACTCCTGCTGATAATCTTCCTTTAATCTTCTTAAGCATCAGTTGAATGAACCTGGTCGATGACATCTGAGTTCCATGCTCCCTTTGATATATTCATTACCTGCCTCTCTTTGATCAAGGTCGAAATATATAGAGAAAAATACTATATTTCAGAGGCTGCTGTCTCCCTCTTCAGGTAGATGAATGGGAAAGTTACAGAAATGGGGTGGTTTATATTTATACCAAGAGTGTCCATCCACAGGTAAGCCAAATTAGGTCACTCCTGCTGATAATCTTCCTTTAATCTTCTTAAGCATCAGTTGAATGAAAACCTGGTCGATGACATCTGAGTCCCATGCTCCCTTTGAGATATTCATTACCTGCCTCTCTTTGATCAAGGCCGATTCTATCTTTTGACTCTTGTACCGGCAGTTGCTGTTATAAATTATATGTGTCAAATTCCAGTTTATACTATGGTTATGTTCATTTATATGGTTGGGAATAGCTAAGTTCTGTAGGTATGGACAACAGAACTCAGCTATTTTCAACCATACAAATGAACATAACCATAGTATGAACTGGAATTTGTCACATATAATTTATAGCAGCAACTGCCGGTACAAGTAGTCAAATGTTAGAATCGGCCTTGATCAAAGAGAGGCAGGTAATGAATATCTCAAAGGGAGCATGGGACTCAGATGTCATCGACCAGGTTTTCATTCAACTGACACTTAAGAAGATTAAAGGAAGATTATCATCGGGAGTGAACTGAATTGGCTTTCATGTGAAGGAACCCTCTGGTATAAATACACCATTTTTCTTGGTTATTAAATTTACCAGCCTTTCTGTAACTTTTCTTATTCATCTACCTGAAGAGGGAGCCAGCCGTATTTATTTCTCTCTATATATTTTGGTGTTTTTCTTGCTCCTTTTATTAGAAATATATGGATGGTATATATATATATATATATATATATATTATATATACTATATATATATATATATATATATATAATATATATAAATATATATATGCGTGTGAGTGTGTGTGTGTATTCGATAAATTAAAGACCTTCCACATATGGTTAATACAGAGTTAAACAAAGAAGACTAAGGAAACCCGGTCAAGTGTTAATAAAACCGTGTGAACTCTATCGAGTTACAGTTCTTTGCCTTAAATTACAGTTGGCAAATGTTGTCTTCCAGAATTTCAGTCATTTCGAATCGAAATATATTTCACTGTTAAACTGAACAGCATTGCATATTATATCTGTTATCGCCCATTTTGTCGTATTTGCATTCCATTTTGGAAAGTAAACACTTAATGTAATTTTTTTATTGGTGCATATTATGCTTTATAAAATCAGGGGCATTGAACCTTTGTCCACTGGCCTACTTGATTCTTCTGTTCAAATATCCCCTGCATTTTTTTAAACCATTGTCAGTTGGGAAAAAATATATTTTCAATCATATTGTTTCTGAAATACATCACAATCTACTATAATGATCTTTGGGATGACATTCCTTGGAACATTGAAAAATATCCTCTCTTTCTGTTTTAATTTACCACTATACCTGTTATATTTACCAATAAAAAAGAAATTTAAAAATTTACATGTATACATAACTCACTCATTCATTAAGGGAATCCTGTATGTATATATATATATATATATATATATATAATATATATATATATATATATATATATGTATATGTTATTTTCCAACAAAAACCTTTCCCTTAAAGGTTAGCCCTCCGGTTATGGGGTGAAGGTGCCGGACATTGCACTTCTTCACCCAAATTACGATATCCCAGGCCTTTCTTCGTGAGGCCGTCTTAACCACTGTACCCTTATAATTCCAAAGTCATGTGGTAAACGAAAAAAAAAAAAAAAAGCAAGTAATTGACAGGACACTGTGATGTTTGCTGATCTCGAAAGAGGAAATGTAAGTGGGGTGGTTGGACTGGGTGTTCATTGGCTTGTTAAGAGGAAGAGAAAATTTCTTCATAGTTTATGCAAGAGTGTTTTGAAATAATAGTTGTAAATATAAGAAGGAATAGCCAGATATGAAATTAATTTTTATTGTAGCGTAATAAAAAAATAATTTTATATAATTTTAGTATCTTGATTTATATTGTGGAGAGAATATTTTTGCCATTGCAACGCATTTTAAAATACAAAGAGAAATAAACATTAATGGGTAAGAATAAGAAATTTTTCTGCACATCCCAAAAGCCCCCAGACAAGAAGGACAAAATTAATTACGGAAGTTTCTTCATTAAGTTTCATGGAGAAGAGACCAGGTGTTTTCGTTACGAACGATCACATGACGTGGTGAAAATTTGCCTTGTACGTGTCATGTTTTCAGTATATCAGAAAGTTACGATGCCTATATGCATACTGGTTTGGTTTTATGGCGGTACCTGATTACAAAGGAAGGTTAAGGTTTAAAGAACGCCATTTACTTCGAACTGGAGTATGTGCGCCCAAAAGATGGGTTACAACTACAGTGAGAAAGAGATGGTGTATTGCTAAAGAGAAAATATTTCATAATCCCAATCTTTCCTTACCCCTCTGTACTAATACTACACATAATGCAGCCCTTATTTCCATAAATACCTCATAAATTTATCATCAAAGACACATAAACAAGGTCGAGTTTTCCATCAGGTCGAAACTAAAAAGGTAAAAACGTTTCAAGTACGAACCGACCAATAGAGCTGCTACTCATTTCTCACCCCGACGAGTAAATCCGCGGCTTTCGTTCATGATTTTCTGTTTCTTTCTTCACGTTAAACAGACAGATCTTTGTCCTTTGTCACAAGGGAGACAGAAAGAGACCATCAGTCATGAGGGATACCAAGAACAGCGAAATGAAGGAGCTGACAAAGAGGGAGAGGATTAGGACCGAGGACAGGAAACGAGGTCGCGAAGGTTCTCGGATTTCCGAGCCATTAGTCTCAGCCACGGAGGATTTCATCTCTAATGTACTGGCAAAACGCGGACGTATTTATCTGCCTTTTCCGTTTTCTCGTAGACGCGTTGGAGAGAAGAGAATATTCTTGCTTTCGAATGAGTATATTTTGGTACATTTTGGAACAAAAGGCTTCCACCTTTGCAAGAGGATTTGTGTAATACAACAGAATAAGGGAAATCGTATGGCAACTTCAGTAGCATTTAATATAATTCGAGGAGTCTCAAAGGTTACCAGATACCGTCGGTGTTTCTAAGCAAAGATAAAGGCAGGGTTTCCACTGACCTGTGCCCCAATTCCTTCATAGTGTATACTTGAGGCTAACCAACTCGCCACGCCCTCTGGTGCTGTCCGAAAACACGACGCCCATGAAGGCTGCCCTGAGGCGAGGGCCAACGATTGAAAACGCTGGAATTTGGAATCACTATCAGAAAAAAAGAAATAATTACAGCAGAGATGAAGAATAGTATTAGCACCCAGTTACTGATCGCTTTCTATCCCTGCAATGTAAAGCCACAGTAGTTTCTATACTACAGTTAAAATCCAGAATCTCCACAAGTACTTCTATTACAATGATAAACGGCTCAGAGTTTAATGAGTGCCTGGATATTGATGCAGCAAAAGCAGCAGCAGCAATTTTATTCCTCACCCTACTGGTCGTGTTGGTATGCGGGTCGTACATTTCTAGGATGAATGTCTGTTCCAGACCGCCGTCATGTCCAGCCAGACATCTTACGTCCACCAGCTCTAGTGACAGGCCGAATACCGAGCAGCTGTGCACAGGGTCAGGGATTCCTGTGGGCATAAGAGGACCCGGTTCACAGAATGTAATCAAGTCTCCACTAAATAAAACAAATGGCCGTGATTTTATTAGTTATTGAAACAAGAGTTGATTATTCGTTCTCAACTTTATCCCTTTTCATTGAGCCCAGACTAATGAAAATGTGCTATGCCCAACAAAACACAGAAATGATTAATACAACTGTTGAAGCATAAACGGAGCTTATATCTACAAAATATTATTGCCCACCGAATATTCAACCATTTAACTGGTTTCATATCTGAGAATGGAATTGCATGTTAAAAAAAAAAACTGCTTTTAATGAATATTATTATTATAAATAAATAATTCGATTGAATATGTTCTATCAAAAGATAAGCAAAGTTAATATAATATCCTTGAATGCAAAGGACCTTTCATGACTTCTCAGTAAATGTTTTTTTATCAAAGGAATTTTCAGTCAGGTTTCCAAGTGGCAGTTCTGAGAACAAAGTTTGTTCAAATTCATTCGATCAATCACAGATTTTCCTTTGATAAATTATCTCCACAAACAAACGCCTTCGTCAGGGAAATGGAAAATGTTTTGAATTTGGTCAGTAAGGATGAGTAACACATCTTTATTTAATAATATATATACTATTTGATAATGAAAACTAGAAAAATAATCGGAATGTTTTACACACAGATAGGGTAACAGATATATGTTTAAGCACGTTGAAATACACAAACAAAAAGAAATAATTGAAAAACAAAAGAAAATAAGCAGTAAGTGACATCCGAAAACCTCAGCAGCTGCACAATTGTTTCCTCAAGTGACATTTGCATAAATCTGAAATTTTTCAACCACATTTCCATCCAAGACAAGATAAATTTCCTCTTCCTCCCACTCCCACATAAGAAACCCCAAGACTCTCTCTCTCTCTCTCTCTCTCTCTCTCTCTCTCTCTCTCTCTCTCTCTCTCTCTCTCTCTCTCTCTCTTACTTTTAGTGGGGAAAAATATTACCTTTATAGGAAGTTCAGGTAACAAACTTCCAGCTCAGCGAGGTAGAGACCACTGAGGGGTTTATTAAAGGAACTCGACCCTGAAGTTGACAAGGCAATCAGTTCACTGAACTTGAAGCAACTTCAGAAGAAAGAAATGTTCCAAGCAGTCACAAAGGCTTTTAGGTGTCCCGTGCTGGAACTTCGCTTTAATTCACATTCTTCTGGGGAGAGAACTTTTGTCATTACATACATACATACATACAGGCATACATACATACGTGGGATGAATACATTCGGTTATGTAAGCACAAAAATAAGATCGAAAATTAAATAAAGTTAATTGTTCCTAACTTACAAAAATATATACATATGTTGAATGAATGCAATCAGTTATACAAACATAAAAATAAATTTGGAGAAATAAAGTTTCTAAAGAATATGGATAATAAAGAACATATACATATACACATACGTACAAGCACTGATGTTTCATTCTACAAAAATAAAAAGCAAGTTATTTGCGCATTGCACCGCGTAATTTTTCAGTGAAAGAAAAAAGAAGAAAGAGATAGAGGAATAGGTAGGACATGTCCGCGACAATAAAACTCAATTCAGACATGAACGTTTTTTTTCTTTAGTTTTTGAAACAGATCCAAAAACTCTCTTGAAACAAGTGGAAATTATTGAACTTTTTATTTAGATACTGTTCTCGATGGCCCTCGGAATCTTCTGAGCACTCTCGCTCTCTCTCTCTGTCTCTCTCTCGTCTGTCTGTCTGTCTGTCTGTCTGTCTGTTTCTTTCTCTCTCTCTTCATAAGAATGTATTTTTCTATTTCCATAAACTGCATCGTATAAGAATTTAAATCTAATTCTCTCTCTCTCTCTCTCTCTCTCTCTCTCTCTCAATTCATGAAAAAATTTGGAAGTATTTTTCACATTCCTCAAATTATATCGTATAAGATTTTCATTCTCTCTCTCTCTTCTCTCTCTCTCTCTCTCTCTCTCTCTCTCTCTCTAGGACTGTAAATTGTCTAGAGAGGAACACCAGGGAAAAATGGCCAATCCGCTCATCAGCCAAAAACCACAAACAATTAAATCACACTACTAATTCACTGGGAAGCTATAGGAAATTAAATGGCAACTGAATTATACTTTCATTCAGTAATGCCTTTTTTCAATTTCTGACGCTTAGGCTTGGAGCCAAAAATCTCTCTGGGTGCGGATGAATTGTACTTTTACCCTTAATTTAGATTCAGCCCTTGAAATCCCCTCGACATCCGGCCAGATCGCTTGGCGTCCTCTCTCTCTCTCTCTCTTTCTCTCTCTCTCACTCTCTCTCTACGAGGGAACGAATTGGAAACGGCAAGAGATAAGGGAACAAACTCTAAATAAAAATATCTGGTACAGCTCATTTTTGTTGAGTCCTTGTCAATATACAGTGCGTGTGTTTATTCTTTATCCGGTGCTCCCCTAACACACACACACACACACACACACTCACAACGCACATACACACGCATACGCACACACACACACACACGCACACGCACACACACATACACACATATATATAGTTAAGTTGTAAAAATAACATGGAATTACTAATATAAATCAATAAACAGAGATAAAGGTAGTGAGATTAGTAGATATTCTGGTCAACTACAAAGGAATTTATTTCTCATCCTCCATAAAAGAATGACAAACCCTCCCCGAAAAAAAAAAAATAGAAATTTATATCAACCCATAACTCAGAAGCAAATATCTTAGCCATGGTTGGATTTTAGAGTGACAAGTCCCATAGGATTCTAGCCTGTATTTTAGAGTACCCTAGAGCTATTATTGGTGTCAATAGAGGTTACCATAAGTCCTTTTCCCCTCGGCTATGTTTTGGCTCAGGTAGGGTCATGTTTGGGTCATTTGAATATTGATATCCCTCCTGGTGCTCAAAAAAAAAAAACAATAACTTTGGTTTTATTGGAACTGGAAAGGTTTTTTGTCTTTATTACATCTTATGGAAGACTTCCCATAGTCTAGTTTCTATATTACCCATTTACAAATCAGTTTTTTTTAATTTGGAAGACCATACTCTTATATTATATCATGTATAACCATCATAGAGGGTATGTGAATTGATCGAAAATTTTAACAATTATTTAATTTTTATTTTAAATTACTATTTTACTTGCCATTACTAAATTTTTCGCAGTCTTGTACCTCTAGTAAGGACGCAGTGATCAGTTTTTTATTATGTATATATATATATATATATAATATATATATATATATATATATATATATATATATATATATATATATATATATATATATATATGTATATAATAGTATATATCTATATATATATATATATATATATATATATATATATATATATATATATCTCTCTCTCTCTCTCTCTCTCTCTCACTCTCTCACTCTCTCTTCTCTCTCTGGGTGATTATCATATATATGGAGGCCGAAGGAAAAAGGCAAAGTTTGAATGGCAGGAGAAATGGAAAGGCATTTGGTGGTAAAAGTTGAATGTGGCTGTGGAATCGTTTGGCAGCTGGAGGGTCACAGACTCTCATTCTTACAACTTCACAGAGACGTTCTTCTTTCCGTTTGTGAAGGAGAGGAAGAAGGAAAAGTAAGGAGCAGACAGTGAAGACGAATGATTAGGAAATACAGAAACTAAAATGCCCTGGTTATATATTCAAGGAAAAGGATATACAACTCCCAGATGATTGACGTAATGACATAACAAGAACAAAATGAGAGAGAAATGAGATAAAGTAAGCCAGTGAAAGCCGACGACGTGGACGAGAATGTCAATTAGAGAGCAGTAAGAAGAAAATGGAGAAAACAAATGGGATATGTAGAAAGTAGAAAACATATCCAGCAGTAGCGGCAAAATATTAAGAAAAAATGCAGATTCTAAAAATACCAAGGGACAAATGTTTAAAATGAATAATAATTAGGCCTCTTGTAAGATTCAGACGAGTAAAGAAGGCTATTTGTAGTTCTGACACTGAATAAAGAGAGAGAGAGAGAGAGAGAGAGAGAGAGAGAGAGAGAGAGAGAGAGAGACCCCGGTGACAATGAAAATTTTAAAAACATTTGAGAAAAGTTTATAATACGCTCTAGTTTCTTTTTAAGTAAGGGAGAGAGAGAGAGAGAGAGAGAGAGAGAGAGAGAGAGAGAGAGAGAGAGAGAGAGAGAGAAAGGACCCTCTCTTTGTGTCTCACAGAGCTTGAATGCTGGCCTTAGACCTAACCCAGTCCATAGATTTAACTCAGAAGGCAAGAGAAAGAAATGAAAAGGCCTCTCTTGTCTTTCATCGCACCGTGAAATTGCCGCCTTCAAGGGGCATTACCCAGAAGGCTGAGAGAGAGAGAGAGAGAGAGAATTTCCCAGGAAAAGTGAAAATGGTGACAATATATATTACCTGAGAAAAGTGTATAAAACAATTCTAATTTGTCTTGGAGAGAGAGAGAGAGAGAGAGAGAGAGAGAGAGAGAGAGAGAGAGAGAGAGAGAGAGAGAGAGTTGGGGATCGCTTGCGTTTATTTGATAAAGAAAGAGAGATAGCCGGGTGAAAGGTTGCGGCCCAAAATTAAATGCCAGAGGAAGTGGGTGGTTCAGAGATAAGGATGTCTTTTAGTAAGGAAGGGTGAAAATCATACTCGCTTTATGTTATGTCAAGAGCTTAAATGGAATGACCTGGATAAAACTGAACTATAAACTGAAAGATCCTGAAGTATGTTCTATCTGCAGGTATATGGTATACACAACACTCGCTCATTCACACGTATTAATATATGACGTTTTTCTGTTCACACGTAAGTGGCGGACAGATCATTTAGTTTTTTGGAATCCACCAGAATTACCACTCCTCGTAACATATCCTTTCCGAAATCTCTCCTTGAACGATGCAAATGAGTAATTAGTACACTCCTGGAATCTGGACGGTCTCATGCTACTGAAAATAGCGGTTAGACTGTTTGCAATGTTCTCCAAGATTTTCTTCCCGCGGTAAAAAAAAAAAAAAAAAAAAAAAAGAACTTAAATATATCAGACATTGAGATACAACGATTTTAAAGTCTTACATAATGCGATTTAAAAGGGATTCTTCCAAGCAATAACACGGGGCCAACTGGACAAGCCCAGGTACACAGGAAAATCACTATTCAACTTCTCAGTAAGTCAAAACCCCAATACCTGTAACAAGGACCTTGGACGAAGCCTGTAAGTCAGCATCCAAGTAACCGATCAAGTCGAGATAACCGGAGGGATCAATAACACAACGAGGATATTAAAGTGAACTGTTCTCTGGATAATTAATATAACCTTTTATGGTAACAACATATTCTGTCCAGTCGTTGAAATATGAAGTCATTTTCGGTATGGCTAATTAAGCCTGATATTAATCAGAGCCATTTGATTGTATATTATAACATTTTATTATCTGTTTTTGTTATTAAGGAAATGGAAATATTTCTAAAAAGGAAGCGGCATAAAGTGAATTGAGGTTTTTCTAATAATAGCAAGTATTTGTGACGTTGATCTCCCTTTTCCATGAAATTAGGACAAATGAATTGCTCTTCGCATTACGGAGTGCGAAAACAATAATTTATTGTGAATAAGGTAATACCCTGGCAATTGAAAATATGATTCACATTAAATTGAATTTACTTAAGAACATTAAGCCAGGAAGTATTTATACGTAATTTTGCTTCAGTCTAGGGTGCTTGAGCTCATCAACATACGAAAGACCTGTCCATTCAGGTACATGCACGTGAGCACAAATGCACGCACACAGTCTCGATCACCCACAGTATGTTATACCCTCAGTAATTCTGCCACCCTTCCTTCGTTCCTTAAATCTAAATGGCTTAAGATCCAAGACCTTCTTCCATTCTGAATGTATACTTAATGTTAATATTTTATCAAAGGGTAATAGAAGTTACTTGCCTACTGAAAATTCTTATTGGTCTTTGCTCTTATATTGGTTGCCTCACCCATATTTATGATAAAATGTCTTTACATTTTCTAATCTAAAGATATTTTACTTCAGCATTCACGCATTTATTTTAGAATTCCATAATCGTTTACGGGAAAGAAAATGATAACTAATGTTCATTGTGGGAAAATGCTTCATTCATTTCTTCAATCTTTATTTTTCATTTCCATTTTGCCCAGTATATATATATATATATATACATATATATATATATATATATATATATATATATATATATATATATATACTATATATATATATATGTATGTATATATATATATATATATATATATATATATATATATATATATATATATATATATATATTATATAGTATATATATATACATATATATATATATATATATATATATATATATATATATATATATATATATATATATATATATATATTGTGTTTGAAATACTAACCCAGCAACCTTGCATCAGCAGCCAAAAGAGAACAAATTTGCGAAGTGTTCCTAATAAACTTTACATTTCTACGACTTACTAAATCTCTCTTTTTATCTTTTGGAAAATGTCTTTTAATGAAATGTTCGCCTGACGTTTTCATCATAATATTTTCCTTTATTTTGCAATCTCTCAGTTATCATGAGTCCGTTGCACTGGTGCCTCGCCCTTTGCACGTCAGGGAAAATGACATTTACATTCTCTTGCTGCATCATCTGTCATGCAGTCTCTGTAGCGAACTATTTCTATTGTAAAGGTTTATTGGTGTTCAACTGGATACTTCATATCGTGTTTACGGCCTTTACAGCTCTCCCCTCTCTCTCTCTCTCTCTCTCTCAGTATTCTTGTTAAGATTTTCTTATTACTAACGACGTACTTTTTAATAAGGTTTCGAAGATTTTTCATCTTACAAAGCACTTATTTAAACACCTTTTGTCTGTCTGTCTGGTTTCCTAAAGCTTTTTTTTAAAGATTTGCTGCAAATCCAAAGGCACGCACGCACTCACACACACACACACACACACACACACACACACACACACACACACACATATATATTATATATATATATATATATATATATATATATATTATATATATATATATATATATAAAATGTACGGGTGTCTGTGTGTGCGTGTAAGATAATCACACCTAAAAGTTCATACACCTGTATATATTCATACACACGGATGAATATGAAATACAGCACATGTAATACAACACATAGGTTTACTTAATAACTGAAAAATTTATTTACTGTCCCCTTTCCAACCCCTTGTTCACTGAATTATAGTCTACGTTGATTATTAAAAGACAAAGAAGCTATTTGAGAAAAACTAAAAGCTCCATCATATTTGACTCATCGATGTCAAAACCTTATTAATTAATGAAGTTATAAAGTTCATTAAAGGAAAATCAATTTCTGAGTGAAAAATTACTTTTCAAAAATGTCTTAAATTTTATGATTCAACGTTTAGCATTTAGAGTCATAAGAGAAAATATAACACATGACTATGGAAAGAATAATTCAATGGAATAAGAGATATATCAACAAAACCCAGTACACCAAAGCCTGAAGAGGAAAAATGTTGATAAATACCTGTTTTTGAAATGGAGTGTTACACAAGCACTTCTGTTCCTCTGTAAACCATCGAGAGTTTTAAGCGGAACTTTCGCCAGAACGAAAGACGGGAGAAAGTAAACAAAAGAATTAAAAACCCTTTGTTTGACTCTGGAGAAAGAAGGAAAATTACTGAGCTGTTGTCCCTGGATAATGAAGAAATTTCCAGAACTTTGTGCACTAGAAATGGGAGAATCGTCGTGCAAAAATTTGTTGCAGACAAATGAAAGGAAGGAGAATTTATACTCAAACACAAAACAAGGCTTGAGAGGCATTACTCAGATATGGTGCCGAGATAAGAGAAAATGTTTTGCAGTCAGCGTCTGCAATGCAATGTTCTCGTAAAGCAAAGAGATGACAGTAACTGACAGATATGTAT
This sequence comes from Macrobrachium nipponense, assembly GCF_015104395.2. NCBI lineage: Eukaryota > Metazoa > Arthropoda > Malacostraca > Decapoda > Palaemonidae > Macrobrachium > Macrobrachium nipponense. The sequence goes on from NC_061109.1 coordinate 65,197,607, forward strand.
GATAATTATGTTTATTTATTTATTTTTTTATTTGTTTATTTATTTATTTATTTATTTATTTTTACATCAACGACCTATTTTTCACATTTATTACGAAAAAGATATTCAGTAGGAAAACATGTCTTGATTTGTTTGATCAATTTGATGGTTTTGGTTGTTCTTAATAAAATTTATGTAAAGAATTACAATAGTAAACATATGAAAGTAATTTTGATTAGAATAGTTATTGATAATTTCTCTCTCTCATCCAACACCCCTCATCTCTCTTACACAATACAAATTAATATGTTCGTCTGTCATACAATTATAGAAAGAAAGAACAGAGACTATATGCACTTGACCTGCGTTGTTAAATTTCAATGTACAATCAAATATAGGCATACTTTTCTGACTTTTCTCAAGTCTAATTTTGGAACAAAATTATAATTCCGTAAAAAAAAAAAAAAAAAAAAAACAAAAAACGCATACAACTTTAGTATTATTCATTTCCATGCATTTTTACTCACTATACGTTACAAACATCTTTAAGGTCACTTTGAAATTGGGGACATCGAAACGTCTACTATCAGATTCAGGCCTCTGTAACACGGTTTTTTTCGCAATAACTTTTATCTGTGCTTTTCATAAATATAACGTTTATTCAGAATACATATTATATCAACACATAAATTTTGAGTGTATTCTGCACTACGTAGGTTGAATAAATTTGGTGGTACTTATAATGTAAAAGTGACCTTTTTTGAAGACGGGCCAACTTACTCAGAGAAAACGTTTCGAACGCACTCGTTATGACATCATTTCTTCCCTCTTTCTCGATGGATGATTGGCTATACGTAACGAAGGCTAAACCTCTGGCAACAATATCATACAAATTTAAATACAAGCAAAGCAGTACACCTTTATGAACTTTGGAACCTCTCCACTGATAATTGTCATAATGAACAAACCAACAAAATATGTTAATAAATACAAAAACACTTCGATTATTATTCTAACTCCCAAAATAAGTTTCCAAAGAAATTACAGTCTACTTTATAGGTCACAATCAGATTGACAAGATGTAGGGAATAGTTGGTAATTATCAAAAACATAGTAGACAAGCTTGATTTTATAACTGCTATATCTAATGTCAAGCAATTTTTATTTATTGGCTATCTACCTATTTACTGAAAAAAAAATAGCCGGTACCGTATATTGGCTTTAAACCTTCACCAATAATTATCGTCAGAATGGTGACTTCATGAGGCTCCACCCACTTTCGCCTCGTTATAATTCAGGATAACACTGAAGGCTACCATGGGCATTGTTGGATTAGAAAATTTAACTTCTGGCTATAAAAACTAATTTCTCGAGTAATTGTAAGAAGTGCTAAATGATCCTCAAGGATCCCAGCAGTTGGCCTAAACGTTTAATTGATGTATATTACTGCTATACTGTTGCGGCACTACTGCTACAGTAGTATTACTACGCTAGCACTGATACCCGACCCACATCTATGTATCGTTCCGCCATTCATAAAGTCTTTGGGTTTCAGAGCCGATGGAATTTCTGTCTGGTGGATGGGCGGGGCAACATTTAGTCAAGAGGTGTTTGTTTACCTTGCTTACGTAATGAATGTTTTTCGACTCTTGGCTCGTAATCATTGGCCATGGCGTCGGCTAGATCATTTTTACTCTATAAAAATTAAAACTATCGGATTTAGGTTATTGATAATGCTGCCAAAATTTGTGTGTGGTTGTAAAATATACATATGTCAACTTTCAGCTACATCCGATGCTTTGACAAGGAGCAAAGTGCAAAAAACCGTGTTACAGAGAGCCTGAATTTCATAGTAGTCACGAACCAACTTAAAAATTCCATTCATGGCTCTGTCTAGTGATTCTATGTTATTAGCGCATCAAACTGGACAACCGATCGCTAGTGCAGAATATTATGCTCTAGAACTGACAGTCAAGATTAAATATCTATTTGGTGACCAGTGGTGATTTTTATAAGGCCTCAGCCACACTGCAGTAACATATCATAAACATGTCGGAGACTTACCACATATATGCTTAAAAAAGTTGAAACAAGTTAACGACCGTAAGTAAAGAACAAAACTATCGCAAATGCTGGATAATCGTATCAACGGTTTACAATAAGTCTTTGACTTGTATTCAATATGTTGATGATTCGAATGTGATAAGTTGCCGAAGTGTGTTGCCGACATGTTTTGCTGGAGTCTATAACAGCTCGCTGGTCGTCTCGTTTAGGGGAGAGTGAGAGAGAGAGAGAGAGAGAGAGAGACCTGCCGCTTATCAACGAACCAAAGACGTTATATTCTGCTGTTTATAGCGTCTTCCTCTACCAAGCATGAACACCGAAATACCAAAATGAACTTAACTTTTCCAAGTTCAGAATAAAGATAATTCAATGAGTATCTAACCGGTCTCGGGAGAGCGAAATATTATGGGACTGGTTTTCATTCTTCGTTGTAAATCGCTTGTGAAAAGGCTCTCAAATGGCGATGTCTATTTTAACAATAGTATGTCAACACTTAAGTATACTTAGGTATACTTGAGAATGTTGCTTGCCATGAGTATTGCACAATAACTACCAGAAATGGTGCCGTTTTTATTACATTATATCTTCATTGCTAAAATTAGTAAAACTACGTTCCTCTAGATATAAATAGTAGTTTGTTTTATATATAGATTACCAAGCTTTTATTTATTATTATGCAGATAAAGGAACTCGTTCAACATCCAAGAAAATGTCAAAGGAATTATGCTCTTAATTAATGATAATAAAAAAAGTATTTAAAAAAAGGAAATAAGGCGTACATATATAATTCAAAACACTCCCATAACTAATGAGTTCTTAAGGAATTACAAGACTGAAACAGTCGCTGAACCTGTCAGTGGTAAATATTCCTGAAAAATATGTAAATTATAACCTCATAAAAAATATATTTTATAATGTTAGGAAATGAAAAAAAAATTAGCATAATATATTCCACATGAAACGAAAAGACTTCAATCACCTCTTTTCATGCTCCGAAGGTTTAAAAGAACTTCAATATCCGGCAAAACTTCAGAAGTTTCGCTGGAAGTTCTAGTGTGAAAGTTCGCATAGTCTTCGAGAATAAGCCAAGGCAATGTTTTTGAAGTAGCGATTTAAATTTTGGTCTTTCTTAATAGGAGAAAAATAGCTTGAAATTTGACAATGTTGGATTACTCGATTATATATATAATATATATATATATATATATATATAATATATATAATATAATATATATATATATAGTATATATATGTATAATACAATATTATTTCATTTCATCAGGTTATTGTCTAACTTGCATTCTGTGCATATGTAAATAATAAGTTGAACAAATTCATATATAAAATACTAATGACATAATGCTTTAATCGATTGTCCACATGCAAAAATGTCAACTGAAGATTATATATACATATATATATATATATATATATAAGCGAATACCACGGGAAAATGATAGTCAGAAATCCAAGCGCTTTCGTCTTTACTCAGACATCGTCAAGGAGCTCCTTGACGATGTCTGAGTAAAGACGAAAGCGCTTGGATTTCTGACTATCATTTTCCCGTGGTATTCGCTTATCTATGAAGTCACGTGCATCTACTGTGATTTTTTAAGCATATATATATTATATATATATATATATATATATATATATATATATAATATATATATACATACATACATACATACATACATAGACATATTATACCTATTATATATATATATATATATATATATATATATATATATATATATATATATATATATATAATATATATATATATATGTATATATATATATATATATATATATATATATATATATATATATACATATATATATAATATATATATATATAAATTATTTATAGTGTAGTATGTTATGTAATGTATGTATAGTATGCATGTATGTATTTATATGTGTATGTAACAAATAAAACGTCTATAAAATCCTTTTAGCAATATATATGGCGTGCTGTTTGAAACATTTCCAGATTTGAATGAAATTGTAATCATAAATCAAACAGGGAACACGACAGCGAATTCTGTTGCGTATCACAATACTATCAGATTAAATCCTTGATATATTTTGCGTAAATATCAATTTATTTTGTTTCCCCCGAATCTGTGATCTGACATCAAAAGGCCATTTCACTCGAACCTAGCTCAAATCCAGCAATTGTTTTGTAGCATCGAGGGCGTTTTATTAATTAGTTCTGCCGATGTTGTACTGAATTCAATTGAATTATCTACTTGGGAGAGATCACGAACTATCACATGCGCCTAAAAAAATTTAATTGAAATCTAAACGTGAATTCAAAGACATGCAGAAACATAAATTAATCTCGATCAATTACTCTATTTCATTATTAGTTATGTTGTTTATATACAAAACATGAGGATAAATAAGAAACTTGTAAATTCAGAGAGATAGAGATATATGGTAATGGATTCAATTGAATTATGTAGTTAGGAGAAATCACGACCAACCACGTACACCTGAAAAAAGTAATTAATGACAATTTATACATGAAATCACAGCGAAGCAGAGACGGAGAAATGTCTTGATCAAATGCTCTGCGTCATTGTTAACTTTTTCGTTCATATTAAAATAAATAAATAAATAAAATAAAATAAAAAAAAATAAAAGAATTAATAATACAGAAAATACCGATGAATTCACATAAATAAAGAGACAGACATTCATCTTGACTAATCTCTCAGTCTCATTATTTAACTTTTTCGTTCACATCATAAAAGCATAAAAACAAATCGATGAAATTTCCAGCATTAATGACAACTGGAATTAACTCGAGGTTACGGAAGTACAAATAGCATTTTCCACAAAGTACCGACCCTGTTATTATCCGGTATTGCAAGGTAAGCTTCCCACACGCAATATTCTCATTTTAATTAAGCGTTCTGCTCTGATTACAGAGGAGTTTCTTGGGCTAAAGTCATTTTCTTTGTTGGCTTAAAAAGAATGATTACGTTTTTATGGGAGGCAAAACTGGCGAAGATTTGTGTTTCGTTCGAATTTCTTCGCGCTTTATTTGAATGTGGTCGTACTCACTCACTCACGGTGACCAGACTCAGTCAGTCAGTCAGTCATATTCCTTCAGTCATCACTCACTCACGCAGTCATCACTCACACTCACACCCATTCACTTACCACTCACTTGCTGACTTATCAGTCACACACTCACGCTTACAAACACAGTCACTCTAATCACTAATTCACTCACACTCACCGACTCAGTCACTTACTCTCATTCATTCATTCACCATTCACTCGCTTAACTTGTCACTCACACATTCTTGCTTACAAACTCAGTCACTCACAATTATTTACTCAAACTCACGCACATACGCTCACCAACTCACGGACTCATTCGCAGACTCAATTACTCACTTAGTCTCAGACTATCACTTACACTCACCTGCACACTCACTCACTCACTCACTCACTCAGTCACGCATTCCCTCACGCACTCACTCAACCATACTCATAGACAGACGTATTCAGTAGCAGATTCAATTAGTCAGTCACTCACACACTCACCCCACTTATTCACTGGCAGTCACGCACTCACAAACTCACTCACTCAAACTCGACTCCCACTGTGAGCTCTGACCCAAAGCTCAATAACACTGGCACCGTAATATCTTTTTCTAGCCCAGACCCGAATTGCCCCACCCGCCGGCCCCGCCCCGCGCCAACAAAACCCGAAATAAGAGCAGATGACATGGCAGGTGACGCGGGTACGACCCATCAATGCCAATCTGTTCCTCATTGCTGGCTATTGCCTGCACAGGATCCATGTGTGAAAGGAGGTCAGTAAGTGTGGTATGGTGTTGAAGGGGAAAATGGGGTCTCGTATGTACTGCCAAATTCTGATAATGCAAAAACTAAAAGTGACTTAAAAGAATCTAAGTAAATTTTAATTGAATCAATATTCAAATACCAGCGCTAAATACTTCTAGCTAATACCCATTTCCATTTAGTTTTATTAATAATAATCACCCAAAATATATCCTAAGAATTAACCAACAAAGCTCCAACAATAACAGTAATGAATGACATTTAAAAATAGGTGCAGGAAAAAGAAAGTAATACAGAACGCTATACAATTAACGCTTTTCCAAATTGCCTTGGTCTGCATTTTTCTATAACCACATAAATCAAAGGGATAGAGTCATTCTCCCAAATGGATTGTGGCTAAAAATCCTTCAGTTGGGTATCTTAACGGTCCAAGGCATTTGCCATAATGTCTCCAAAGGATTCTTAGTAAATTTAATAGATACCCGATGCCAAAGGAGCTTTGTTAAATTTTCCGCGCCAGTTATATTAGCAAATAAAGTCATTTCGGTGGTCTATGACTACTGTTGTAAATTACGGGTTTTGTAAGTTATTGCCGAGTGCTCCGGTTGTTGCAGATCAACGGATGTTCTCTTTTCACTTTTTTTAACCAGTTGAAATTTAGCCTACGTTTTTCGATTAAGTAGCGATCTAAATTAAATATCCAGTCGCAACATTGAGAAAAACATTTGAAATACTTTCTCTCAAGTTGAGCTCTCAACCACGGCAACAAAGTGTTACTTGAAACGTTCTGGAACGAAGCAATAAATGTCTGGTAATTTATTATCACATGAAAATGTTTATCCTCATCTTGAAGCTGCATAGTTGCCTTGTTATCTAAATAGTTCTCTTTTGTTTCGTGTGTTTTGTTTTTCAGGGAATTAGAAAAAAAATAGGATAGATGTCTTCTGTATCTTAGCTATTTTAATTTCCTTCTTCATCATACTCCTTCATAAGATTATTTCATATTGTAATAATAAGACTGAAAAAGATTATGCCATGCAACCACAGTTAGATAGAATATCAGATGCATGATTTTTTTATGAACTGGTTGGGTTTCTTGTTAACTACTTACTGATTACTGCGTCATTCATTTTGTAATGACCGCATAACCACAGACGCAAACGCACAGACACATACACACACATAAGTGAGATTGAATAAACCAAACCAAGAACATTATCATAATGCAGATCTTTATCTTAATCCTCTCCACTTTCCAAAGCTTGTGCGAGTGTCTTTACAGAAACAGCAATATTTTTTATGAAAGTTTCTCTCAGCCTCCATCCCTCATTATAAAACATCATTACCTTCGTTTCATAGGCAATTTTGCTGGATTCTGGCAAACACAAAGTTTTGATTAGTTCCAAATAATTCAATGAATTTACGAGACTCATTTCTTCGAGTTCCCTTCCGCCAACACTTCGAATGGCTTTGGAACAAGAGATTGTTTTTATATAAAATAATTACATAGAATAACCGGGCTCTCTGCTATGATTTACAGTTCACGTCGAGGGAATGAGAATTTATTTTTGTTGGTGTTTATTAGCTTTTATGGCTATGTTAACATGAATGTTTACGTTGTGCTAACTAATCGCTCAGTTATGCTAACATAACTTTTTGGGTCTAACATAACCATTTGGTTATGCAAACGTAACCTTTAAGTTGCGGTAACAAGCCCTCAGTTATGTTAAGATAACTCTTTATTTATGCTATCAAAACAGTTTATTTATGCCAACAAAACCATTTAGTTATGCCAACAAAACTGTTAAGTTCTGTTAACATAACCATTTAGTAATGCTAACATAACCTAGTTGTGTTTACATAACCACTGAGTTATGCTGACATAGCCATTTAGTTATGTTAACACGACCTTTTATTTATGCTGACAAAACTATTTAGTTATGCTAACATAACCTTTTAGCATGTTAACATGATCCTTTAGTTAAACGAACAAACCGTTTAGATTAGGGTAACCATCTTCTTTAGAAATCTTGTAAACAATTAGTTATAATGATATAACCATTGAGTTATGCTAACTATTTAAGTATGCTTGACCTTTTAGTAATGCTAATGTAACCTTTTAGTTATGCTAATATAACCCTTCCATCATGCTAACATAACCCTTAAATTATGCTACTTTGAGATTTTAGTTATGCTAATATAACCCTTTATGGTACTAACATAACTATGCGGCAGTGACCTTCCTTTTGCTTAAAAGTACCAGATCAGAATACTCTCGAGGAAATTAAACAATTGACCAGAGCGATATAGAAGAACATTGTTCGAAGCGGTTGATACTCTATGTGAACAGAAATAAAACAATTTTACAAAAAAAATGGTGAAGAAAAGGATGACTTAGGTAATATATCTTATAACAATATGCCAGTGCGAATAATTGATTAGATAGATAGAGAGAGAGAGAGAGAGAGGAGCGAGAGAGAGAGAGAGAGAGAGAGAGAGAGAGAGAGAAGGTGGGCTGACCTTAATCTGAAACTCTTGATTAAATTATATAGTCAGCCATAGATTCCAGGCCTGACGCGTTCAATCCCGACTACATTTCCTGCAACAGACACTAATATAGCTGAACTAATTTCGTCCTGACGTTGTCAATTCAGGTCGGGAGTTAACTGGGGCAAGCCCCCTCGGGGTATTTTTATTCCCGAGTCTCAAACTTGACGGATAAAAGTTGTTTGGTATTTTTGAAGTTTCGGTGTAACTGCTGATTCCAGCACTTTTCATTAAAAGTTTTCCTGCGACTGGAATTCCCTGCAAAAGGCTCCGTTTGAATCCTGGAGCGAAAATTTTAACCTTAATGCGACACTTTCTCCGACCCATCTTCGTTGTTATTAGTAAATACTCACGCTAAGTACATCAAACCCACCTCGTCCTCGGTAGCGTTGTAGTGCTTTTGCCCGCATGTAGTCATTATATAAGTCATATCACATTACCGTGATTCATATACATATATCGAGGTACAAATGTCCTTTAATATCTAATTCGCTCTACCTCGGAATTAATATATTTTCATATATGTTTAACCGAAGGGGAAATTATTCAGCAATAATAGAATTGCCGGCCGACGGGCACGAACCATCAGCATCTTCAATTCCAGGACTGGCAGTGAAGCCTTAGCCCACCCCGATATATGTATATGAATCACGGTAATGTAATATGACTTATATAATGACTATGTGCAAAAGCACTACAACGCTACCTAGGACGAGGTGGGTTTGATGCAGTCTCCAAAACTAAAAATACCTGAGCACAGCAGGTATTTGAGATGGGAGGCGGCATAAACTTATATCCTCTTGCGGTGGCGGGGTGGGCTAAGGTTTCCCTGCCAGTCCTGGAATTGAAGATGTCGATGGTTCGTGCCTATCAGCTGGCAATTCTATTATCGCTGAATAAATTTCCCTCCGGTTAAACATATATGAAACTATATTAATTCCGAGGTAGAGCGAATTAGATATTAAAGGACATTTGTAGCTCGATATATGTATATGACATTTCTAGAATGTAGGTATCATCAATTTAACTTCTCCTTGGAAACAGTGGGCCAAAGTGACAAGCCTTGGAAGTGCTGGCGCATCCTTCCTCGGGTGGCGCATTGCCGAAAGTCGTTGTCTAAGCAGATCAGACCATGTCCTGTTTCTATGCACAGTTGCAGATATGCCTTATGAATCTGGTTTGAGGCTGTTTCTTGGGCGTGAACAATGTGTGTGAGTTCGTGCATGCGTGTCAGCTTCTTCCCTATATAATGAGAGAGTAAGTTAGACAGGATGGGAGATCGCTACAGAGTCGGTGAAGAGCTAAGATGGCTTCTTCAATAGTATTTTTAGAGAAGTGTGTGAAATCTGTTTTGAATGGCCGGATCTGAGACAAAGGGGAACAGATCTGACATTTAGAAATGGGAACTTAACTTAGTTCTGTGGTGTTACTATGTAGACTGTGCTATGACTTTTCTAGTTTTATGACTAAACTAATGTTGGTTATTGTAGAATAGAGATGGAGTGGGCTATCTGAGTTTAACCTTTCATTTAATCATTTTGTTAAGAACCTGAGTTATTTGGTTTATGCTTTGCTCTTAAATAAAGGCATTTTTGTAGTCACGAGTCGGATTTGATTGCCTTATGTAATATATATATATATATATATATATATATATATATATATATATATATATATATATATATATATATATATATATATATATATATATAGAGAGAGAGAGAGAGAGAGAGAGAGAGAGAGAGAGAGAGAGAGAGAGGGAGAGAGAGAGATTGGGGTGTGTTGGTGAAGGAGAGAGAGAAAATGGATGTTATTCCAGTGCCTGCTGCTCGGTTCATTACTACCAACCTTTTAAGATTACCGAGGTTGGAACCTTAGTAATATATATATATATATATATATATATATATATATATATATATATATATATATATATATATACATATATATATACATATATATATATATATATATATATATATATATATATATATATATATATATATATATATATTATATATATATGTATATATATATATATATATATATATATATATATATATATATATATATATATATATATATATATATATATATATATATATATATATATATATATATATAATTTTGCGAACATGCAAAAAATTAT
>NC_061109.1:65213669-65218669 GCF_015104395.2 Macrobrachium nipponense
GGCTCATGACGAATGGAAAACTAATTAGGGCGATGAAATTCTATGTCCAAGAAGTTAACGTCTTCAGATGGACAGTAATAGAACTAGTTGGTCATCATGAATTCTGCAGTACCACCCCCAATCCCTTAATCTTTTGGAAAGTCTTGACTTGGCATCTGAGTCCAAATTGCGGAGAAAATAATTACAAATCTAAAGAACAACACAGGTAAAATACAATGCCCTAGTATGAAAATAAGCATTTTGTCGAAACATTCCTGTCATTTCAATATCAATTTAAATTTTCCAACTAAAATAAAAGATACTTCAAAACTAAAACGCTTGACTATTTTTCATAAAAAATATACAAAAGCCGATACACGGAAAAAAACTCCAGAAAAAAGAGACGGGTGTTGGAGGGAAAAAAAAAAAACTAGAAAAAAAAGTAAGGGGAAGGGGGGGAAGGTGGGGGAGGTATCCATTCCTCGGGATATACTTCACATACTGTCAATGCTTTCAATCTGGAGTTGTTAAAAAACTTTTATGGAAAGTTCACGGTAAACTTTCACCCAGGAAAATATTCTATGGGGAGTTTGAAAGGCGCCCAATTGCGGCCTAAAGGGGAAGCTTTTTCCAAGGAGAGAGATTTCGGTTCTGTCCCCTCTTTTCAGTGGAAGAATTTACTTGAAGGGCTAGTCATTGCGTTCTCTCTCTCTCTCTCTCTCTCTCTCTCTCTCTCTCTCTCTATGGTAACTTTCCTCTCCGGAAATCACTTCAAAAAGCCAACTTCAAAGCTGAATGATCTTTTAGACGAATAATTTCTTTCATTCTGAAACCTTTTAATAAATTAATTTACGTACTGAGAAGCGTGTTTGCTTATGGGGCTCATATTTGAAAAAGGTTTCCTAACTACTGGATCATTTCGTACGGAAAAAGATTAATCTAATTTGTGAACAGCGTACCTGACCCAAGCATAAATGAGTACGTGGCTCCAGCCCTTGGCACCTGTCAGGTGTGGGGTTTGAGTTTCCGAAGCTCTGTGTTTGTTAGTACTGTCACCCTATTATCTATATTGCAAATATTTACCACTTCAGTGCTTACAAACAAAACATATACAGTACAGGTAATCTTCTCAGACACGAAGATATGTTAATTCAGTTGTAGTTCACATAGGAAAATGAAAGGAGTTTTGTTCATCGGAAAATGGCAACAGTTTCGTCCTCCATGGACCTCCTAGAAGAGGTCCATTGGATGACGAAACTGTTAGCCATTTTCCATGAAAAACTTTTCATTTTCCTCTGTGGAATACAAATGAAATACATACATACATACATACATACATACATACATACATACATACATACACATACATACGTACACACACATTCACACCATATATATATATATATATATATATATATATATATATATATATATATATATATATATATATATATTATATATATATTCCATTCATGGTTGTAGGTCCTAACTGGTTTCCACTTTATTTATATAATTGCAAAATGACCAAAAGAACATATATGAAATACTGAACGTGACCTCATCGTTTTGATAGCATTATCATAATGGATGCACATTTATATTATGCAGTAAATATTCCTCTTATGAAAATGAAATTCAGATTTCGGTAAAAATATTGATGACAGGTTGAAATGCTCCGATAAAACTCATCATTATTGTTACAATTGTCAGATAGTTATGAACATTTTTTTATTATTTGTGAGGACTTACTTATCATTTAACACCCAAGTGTGTGCAATTGTCCTAACACTTATAACGTGGTATATATATATATATATATATATAGTATATATATATGTAAGCACTGACGAAGTGCTTATATATATATATATATATATATATATATATATATATATATATATATATATTATATATATATATATATATATAGTATATATATATATCATGTATATATATATATATATATATAATATATATATATATATATATATATATATATATATATATATATATATATATATATATATAAGCACTGACGAAGGACTGACATACAGTGGTAGAAATTCGCAACACAGATAATAGGTGGCAGTACTAACAAACACACTATCCACACCTGCAAGGTGCCAAGGGGTGGAGCTACGCACTCATTTATGGCTGTACATTATAATTTGTTATAACTTTCCATTAGCCTCCAAACCGAAAAAAAAAAAAAAAAAAAACACCCATCATGAAACCTCATAATTTCGCATCCATTATCATAATATATATGTTTGATGGTTTTCTCATTTTAATGCGTTATTTATCGCAGGTGAAACTGTGTCAAATATATTTCTACTGGAATATTCAAATGATGTTTTAGATCTCATTAGTGTTTTACTATCGTGAAAAAAATTTTTGAATTCTTTTCCATGAAATGCATGAGTAAGTTCTACCCCCACAGCGAAGTACGTGGATATACATACATACATACATATATATATATATATATATATATATATATATATATATATATATAGTATATATATATATATATATATAACAAAAAAGTTAAGGACCGACCTAGAGTAGTGACAGCGTTAAACTAAACGTAAACATAAGAACATAAATAAACAACACAAGTCAAGACAAATACAAAGGGGAGGAGGAAGACGTTATGGTTGTTCAACAACGGACAAGTTGTTTAATAAAGAGCGATTCTAGAATAACAAGGTCGTGGCGGTGGTGGTATGGCCTAAAATACAAAGTCTTTATTATTGATATATGTTTTACATATTTGGAGTGATTTCTAATAACGACCTTGTTATCCTAGAATCGCTCTATTTTAAACAACTTGTTTCGTCGTTGAACACCCATACGTCTTCTCCTGTTGTTTATTTATGTTTTTATGTTTACGTTTAGTTTAACGCTGTCACTCCTCTAGGTCGGTCCTTAACTTCTTTGTTCTGTACTGTTCACTGCTGCTTTCAATCTTTTGTCAATTTTTGCTTATTTAATGTTCATTTATCTTTCTTTTAATTTTAAGTATGGTCCTTTTTAAATAATTTAACTTCCTTAATTTTAATGTGTATATTTTGTACACTTGTAAGAATAACTTTTTTAGCTTTTGCATTTCTGAATTTTTAATTTTTAGTTTTGTTTTTACAATTTTACTAGGAAATTTACTTTCATTTAACAGCCTGATGATGTGATTAACTTGATAATTTACGAAAAACGTTGCAATAAAGACAGCATGTACTTCTGTGTGTGTCCTCTTCCCTTCATTGATGGTTATTGGTTATTAATATGGATTGACTCCTGGCTCCTGGCACTAAGCTATATATATTATATATATATATATATATAGATATATATATATATATATATATTATATATATATAGTATATGCATACATACATACATACTTACATACATACATACATACATACATATATATATATATATATATATATATATATATATATATATATATATATATATATATATATATATATATAAATATATATATATATATATATATAGGTATAATATATATATATATATATATATATATATATATATATATATATATATACATATATACTATATATATATATATAATATATATAGTATCATATATATATATATCATATATATATAATATATATATATATATATATAATCTAGAATATAGATATAGATATAACATTTCTCAATTTACAGTTTTAATGGAATATCTTTTTACGTAAGCAATATATTCTCTCTCTCTCTCTCTCTCTCTCTCTCTCTCTCTCTCTCTCTCTCTTCACAGGGTGGCATTTCAGCAATAGGAAAATAAGGCCAGGGATACAGATTATTCACCAAGAACCAAAGAATCGGAAATCTTCTTACAAGGATTACATCCTTGAAAATCCTATGTAGCTGCAAAAATCCTCTTATTACTTAAGAATATTTCGTCGAATGTGAACTGTGCTTAACTTCTTACGAGGAAATAAAAAAAGGGGTATTTAAAAAATGTAAAGGGGATATGATAAAATGGGAAGCATGTTGCAGTTATTTTTGAATATTGGAAATATAATACAAGAAACGTAAGAAGATGGAAAATAGAGTTTATCTCTTACTGCTCTTATTGATGAAAGGCATTTGTCAAAATGCTACAAAGAAGATATTGTTTTGGCTTTTCATTTTTGCAACATTAGGGTAATAATTATTCAAAAAGTCGCGGGTTTTTCCCGTTTTGCTTCAGACGAATTTACCCCGTTTGTTGTTCTTTAACTATATAACACACACGCACGCACACACACGCACACACACACACACACACACACACACACACACACACACATATATATATATTATATATATATATATATATATATGAAACATTACTAATTGTATAACTTATCTAGTTATCTTCAATAAATGGAAGTGAACGAATGCCTAACAATATCTCCAGCTACATTCATTACCACAAATATTAAATATTACATGCGTAATCACCAGCGCGCACCGCTTAATGACCAGCCACGTATCCTCTCGTTACCAGTAATGACCTTATTAGCATTAGAGTTTAGCAATAAATTTAGCTCATAATTTTAATTAGGCCAAAGTAAGTTTATGACGTATACCCCACATATAAATCGGATTACATTAATTTTGTCTTTATTATATTATAACGTTTACGAATATGGAAACTCTCTCTCTCTCTCTCTCTCTCTCTCTCTCTCTCTCTCTCTCTCTCTCTCTCTCTCTATATATATATATATATATATATATATATATATATATATATATATATATATATATATTATATATATATATATATTTCGAATTTCGCACTTTACAATGAAATCTGTCATTTATGTATCCTTGGAGTTTTAAGTAATTTATGTATGCTATCTTTATTTTAAAGACCTTTCTTATAGGATTTAATTGAAATAATAACTATCAGAATAATGAAAATAACTTGGTGGAATACAACATTTATGTTATTGTAGATATTTAAAATATTTAACTACGTTAAATATTTGAAACTTCCTTTTGGC
>NC_061109.1:65223669-65236935 GCF_015104395.2 Macrobrachium nipponense
CAAGAAGCCTTCGCCAGTAGCCTCTCCAGGAACGGACGTCCCCAAAGAGCCTGGAACACGCGTCCTGGAGAAGGGTCGCCCTCAGTGAGTGGGTCTCTGTTCGGAGGAGGTATTACTAAGGTCCCTCGAAGGCTTCTCCAAATGACCGGTGAGGGACGTTTGATTGTAAACTAAATGGGAATGTGTACACTTTCTGTATTTGTTAATTTTTATTCATTAGACGGAGAGCTCTAGTCACTCGTAATGCTCGTAATGACAACCAGTTTTGTCGTCACAAGATCCTTCGTAATAGAATACCGGATCTTTCCTAGATAACAAATAAATATCTAAGAGGGAACCATAGTTTCAACTGATGTGCTTTCGTTGGCCAATTAATATATAAATACTTAAAGACTATCAAAAACACTTCGAAAAAAGCTATCTACTTTAATTGACATTTACATTAAAACACGACAATAAAATGTATATTTCAATCATCAATTATGACTTTTATTACCGGAAATTCTTTGATTAAATCGAACACCTGCTATCAGTGTGGTCCATTATTTCAGGAATGATAACAATTTGAATTTGAATAAGCGTTCGTCTATTAGCTATAAAACTAGATAATGGCGCTAGTGGCTTTTCAAACGATTGAGTGTCAGGACACCGAAAGATTTGGACGAAAGCCTCATATATATCTCAGCTATTTCTCGATACATAAACAAGTCCTGAGAGATCCTGTTTATCCTAATCGACTGCAAAGAGCCCCATCGTAAAACTGCGCTCGGGGGAAAACGAAAGATAGGCGTTTATACTTCTGCTGCTGCCGGGTTTCATCACCCAGTGAAGGGTCGTAACGAAGGATGAGACTGAACTCGAAGTCGCTGTGAAAGCCTTCGTGGGCGATGGATATCTTCAATATCTGGGTTTGATGTTCTTACACTACTGCTTTATACTTTGAAATCGTCTCTTATCTGATCGCGTTTATTGGATGAATTTCCAGAAAACATTCATCTCGATCGACAGAATTCATATTTCTGCATCGCGGTGACGTTTGAAACGAAGAGGTTTTTAAGACTACAGATTTATCTCCCCCAAGAGAACGTTTTTTTCTTTATTTGCAACAGAATTAAGGAATCAACACTAATATAGTCATATGGATTGGGTCTCCCAGTCAATGAATTCATAAAGTTTCGTTAATAAACTCCTGTAATTAGTTTTTACGTAATTCTTTGTAAGCTTCTTATATATGAATGGGACTAATGTTCTGATAATAATAATAATAATAATAATAATAATAATAATAATAATAATAATAATAATAATAATAACGGCACTTGCACAGAACCAGTACAAAAAGAGGCATGATTCAGTGGCAAAAGCCTTCCACTGGAGCCTGTGCAAGAAACATCAGCTACCTTGCAGTAATAAGTGGTACGAGCACCAACCTGAAGGAGTGATAGAAAACGATCACGCAAAGATCCTCTGGGACTATGGTATCAGAACAACGGATAGGTGATTACGTGCAAACAGACCAGACGTGACGTGATTGACAAAGTCAAGAAGAAAGTATCACTCATTGATGTCGCAATACCATAGGACACCAGAGTTGAAGAGAAAGAGAGGGAAAAAATGGATAAGTATCAAGATCTGAAAATAGAAATAAGAAGGATATGGGATATGCCAGTGGAAATCATACCCATAATCATAGGAGCACTAGGCACGATCCCAAGATCCCTGAAAAGGAATCTAGAAAAACTAGAGGCTGAAGTAGCTCCAGGAGAAGAGTGTGATCCTAGAAACGGCACACATAGTAAGAAAAGTGATGGACTCCTAAGGAGGCAGATGCAACCCGGAACCCCACACTATAAATACCACCCAGTCGAATTGGAGGACTGTGATAGAGCAAAAAAAAAAAAAAATAAAAAATAATAATAATAATCATAATAATAACAGAACCAGTACAAAAAGAGGCATGAAAAGCCCTCCACAGGAGCCTGTGCAAGAAACACCAGCTACCTTGCAGTAATAAGGGGTACGAACACCAACCTGAAGGAGTGATAGAAAACGATCAGGTAAAGATCCTCTGTGACTATGGAATCAAAACAGATAGGGTGATACGTGCAAATAGACCAGACGTGACGCTGATTGACAAAATCAAGAAGAAAGTATCACTCATTGATGTCGCAATACCATGGGACACCAGAGTTGAAGAGAAAGAGAGGGAAAAAATGGATAAGTATCAAGATCTGAAAATAGAAATAAGAAGGATATAGGATATGCCAGTGGATAGGAGCACTAGGCACAACCCCAAGATCCCTGAAAAGGAATCTAGAAAAACTAGAGGCTGAAGTAGCAGCAGGACTCATGCAGAAGATTGTGATCCTAGAAACGGCGCACATAGTAAGAAAAGTGATGGACTCTAAGGAGGCAGGATGCAACCCAGAACCCCACACTAAATACCACCCAGTCGAATTGGAGGACTGTGATAGAGCAAAAAAAAAAAAAAAAATAAATAAAATAAAAAATAATAATAATAATAGCAACAACTTAAAGGAGCCAATAGAAGTTGAATTATAGATTGCCATATGCGAGAGAGAGAGATAATAGAGTGATACCATTTAAAAGTTTACGTTATTTGTAATAGTAGAATGCTAAATATAATCTAAGGCCATTTACTCATAAAAAAAGAAAGCATTTTAATAATGCACATTTGGTTTCCTGTTAAGGTTAACTTTCTTCAAAGGCTTTTGGGAAAAAGTAAAATTAAATGAAAACTGAAATTAAATTAAATAAAAAAAATGTAAAAATTACGTATAATTAAGTCTTAAATATTTTCAATTCATACCAGGAAGAAATTCATAGATATACCAATTTGTGAATCCAGAATTAATCGTTATCATTGATTTTGCATGAAAAATCTTTCAAATCTTTAAGGAATGCAATCTTTTTTTTGGGGAGTCGATTTTTTTTTCTGAACTTGTATAGAACAAAATAGTTGCAAGTTAAGATCCATAACTTCCAGTTCTCTGCTGTTGTAGAGAGGAGTGATTGTCTTTCTGAAAAGTTAGTAACAAGAGGAACATAAAATAATTCTCTTCATGTAAGTCTAAAGTAAGAGAAAAACAACAGATGGTAAGATGAAAATCTTACTGACCTTGTATTTAGCCCAGAAATATAATCCTGTCTCTTGCATGATCACCCCTCTCTCTCCCCCCCCCCTCCCACAGAAACATATAACTTTTTTCTCTCGCTCTGTTGACAACGATATAGCGAAAAAGTCAGTATATATATAAAACATAATAGTACTACATACATATATATATATATATATATATATATATATATATATATATATATATATATATATATATCTTAAAAGAAGGTGTGGTGGTGAATTGTTAATCTCAGCTTTTTCCGGTTAGAGACAGAGGCGCTTAGTGATAAGCGCTTGGCTCCCAGAGAATGCTGAAATGAAAATCATTCAGGAATGGTTACCTTGCGACATGAGGTTGATGACACCTCAGAGATCACATAATTAGTTCATGCGGCCGCACCCGTCATTGCTAGGCCCTCCACAAGGTGTGTCTGTGTGTGTGTGTTCGTAGCGTGTGGTGTATGGGCCTTAATGATAGGTGATGCAAAGAAGGGAGGACACTCTTTGATTACTTGTGTCGCGGTACAGAACACACTTGAAGGAGGTTCGAGGACACCCATCGCAAGGTAGAGTATTACAAGACTTTGGAAAAGTTACCCTTTGAAAAGAGAAAGAGAAGTGGAATGATACACATTCATTTTAATTAACTTTCACATGTTTGAGTGATGTAATAAACAAGTCTCTTTATTTCAGATGGGTTCATGGCACCATATAAGAAAATGGGTTCTCTAAAGACTTTAATGACCATTTTAATGGTGTAGTTAATCAGACAGTGAATTTTAGAGGAAGTGTTACTTAAACCTAGTTCAGGAGAGGAAAATGACAGCTTAGGGTTTTTTTGGGGTGTCAGACTTTATTCTTTTAACTCCACTTTGCATTCATTTTATTCCATTTAATGTTTAGCTACTTTGGGAAATAAAAAAGTTTAATTTTTGTATCTACGAGGATTCATTAGCCAAGTTTGCAAGTTTGCATTTTAGCTCATGCAGAATGATAAGCAGCAAATAGAGGTTTGTTTGTTTAATTTTTTTAATTTGTTATAAGGAGTGTCATTTTATCCTAAAAGCTCGTATATATATATATACATATATATATATATATATATATATATATATATATATATATATATATATATATATATGTGCGTGTGTGTGTGTGTGTGTGTGTATATATATATGTGTGTGTGCGCGTGTGTATGTATGTGCGTAAAGTTAAACATACTCTCATATAAATAGAATTTACAACACTATTTAGTGTTGTAGTGTTGTAAAAAAGGGAAAAAAATAAACTGAAAATTAAATAATGATGCGACCTTATCTATGAATTTAATGAATTCCAAAACATCGCAGTTGTTCCTGAAAATAAACTGTCTTGAAGATAAAACAATGAAACTAAGCATTCAAGTTATGAAACTGAAGATTAATTTTAACTATTGCAAAAATGTAAAACGTACCAAATGAGCAATATTCAGTTCTTCTTCTACTATCTTAAGCCTTTCCCTCTGGTTTCATGGAGAAAAGATAATAATAAAAGACTTTATCAATAAAAGACTGAAAAAAATAATAAAAAATAACTGTGCAACAATGCGTGGTCAGTTGATATTTTCCTACTCTCTACTCCAGAGAATAATGTCAGCTTTTTAAGTACATTTTTTTGCAAAGGAGTTTCCTAAACACCTTCCTTGTGCTTCACTGCCTGCAGATCTCTCACACTGGAGTCTGATTCCCATTGCAGTATCCAATTTGGCACTACTATATTTTCTTAGTAATTATGGCAACTTCTCCTGTAATATCGCATTAATATTGCTTCTACTGATCTTTACCATGTTGCTATTTTTCAGCGTTTCCAGAGGTTATTTGGCTATCTGATGAAAGAAAACACGACGGGAGTTTTTTTTTCTTTTTACCTGTAACTTTACTATAAAGAATTGACGCATCGCTGCCTGTTAGACCGTTTCATTATCAAACATTTGACTTGGTCATCTTCGTGCAGCTGCTTAACTGCTATACAACCGAGCCATTTGATCTACGATGTTAATCTACATTTCATTAGTTTTCTCTGACTCACCTCCAGTTTTTGTGTTAACGCTACAAAATATGAGCACATTTTCGTTTGGCTTACATTGATACACTGTCAGGGTGTATTGCTTGTTTCAGCACTATTCTGCTATACAGGTCGTCTGAGAATTAGTTTTATGTATGTGCGAATCTCCATCCGAATAGGACTTACCCTCCCTTCCACGAGGATCGTGTTTGTATCTTGTCATTTTTCCGTCAGTATTACTGAAGTGAACAAATTATCTGGCGTGACACCTCTTTCATTTATGATTTTATTAACTTCAGAACAGCATTTTCCAAGATTAGTTGATTTGCAGGACGACTGTGGTCTTTACCAAGATATGGAAATCCGTTGAGCATGTATTTTTATTTTTCTTCAGCTTTTTCATCAGCCGCTAACCAAAAGTTATTACTGAACTAAGACCTTAGACATTACAGACCTTACATTTTGTTCGGGTTGCCCTAGGTCCCTCACTGTGAGGCTTGCTGACAATATACTGTTTGGATGGGCATCTACATTTCGTATGATTGCTTATCCATTATTATATTCCAGGGAGTTCTATATCAAACGATACAGTTTTCTACATATCTGTCCAAAACTTCAGAAACCAACGCAAACCTATATATCAGTTTGCAATCGAGTGGCTCTTGCTGACCTAATATTAAACTTATGCAATCTTATTGCTTTAAAAAGATTTCCTACTCTGTTTGACGAAAAAATGGAGGTCCCAAGTTTTTTTTTTTTTTTTTTTTTTTTTTTGTCAAAGGTATTATACTGGCTGTCCTTAAGCGATAATTCCTGAGGCATCAAATTGCCTATTGACGCATACATCTCATCAAATGATATACTCCAAGAAGCATTTTCCTCCTACTTCATTTTACTACTGCTCAAAAATAGACCCACTTTGTATTGCGTCATCATTGTCACCATCAGCTTCTTCATCAGATACGAATCAGCTTTCAAGATTTGAAATATAGCATTCTTCTTCTTCCTCTTTTTCGTCAGATATAAGATCACCTCGGAATCACAGGATGATATGGTAGACAACAATGTTAGAATTGCTATGTCCAAAAGCGAGCAATTTGAGGACATATTATTCACTATATTTAATTAACCTCAGTAGCCAGTAAATGACTAATTATGATATACTTGATAATTAATGAGTCACGAAATATGTGTAGATTGCCACGTCAAAATAACCAACAGAACTCATATAGACCAGCGGTTAAAAGGACCGTTATTTGGTCGTTGAAGGTCTAAAAGGCCACACCTCTTGGAGCAAAAGCTAATTTCAGTTTCCGTTTAGTTCAATATATATCCTGGTGAATTAGAAAAAGTCATGGAGAAGCATGATTGTTAGGGAAGAAATTACGGATAATAAATACATTTGGAAGTGGAATTCCGGTCAAAATGACCGTTCGGTAATTCTAGTGTTTAAGGTGTTTTGGGGTATAGTAAAAAAATGTTTATTTTGCTTTATCTCATATATTTAAGTGTTCATTATAATTTACTTATGGTACTATATTAAATTATAAGTTGTTTTGTCATTTGATACATATTTGAGCATGAACAACGTAAATATACTTTATTCAGCTATATGTTTCTGCCCTGAAGGACTGAGAATACAGTGAAAGCGTTTTATTATGAAACTCTTTATTTTTCAATGTATTTCTTTTTTATGCGTCGTTCCACTGTAATTAATACAGGAAATAAATTAAAAACTAAAGCAGTGCTATCATATTATGTAACATATCCCATGCACTGAAAAGGGAAGTAATTGCTTGTCCTTTTTTCTTACCGTGTTTTGAAATATGTTATTATTATTATTATTATTATTATTAGTAATATTTTATTATTATTGATTATTATTATTATAGTATTATTATTATATTATTGAAAAGAGTGGTATTACCAGCTAAGGTAACTGAAATAGAATCAGAGATTTTGTTTCATTCAGTTCAACCAAGAATTCTGTAACAGGTAGAGTAAAAGCGCTTCCTGCTAAATGTTAGACATAACTCAAGTGCTATGGCTTAGCAAAGAACGCTTCCCAAAACTGTAAATACTGGGCGATATTTATTGCCCGATATAACTTCTCTTGCGCATCCGTGCCTCTTCTTCGGTCGGCAATAAATTACCAGGAGCAGGAGCAGGAGCAGGAGCAGGAGCAGGAAAGTGCGAACCGACGGTGGAACTGCCAGGGCTGCAATAAATCGTTCGGGTCAGGAATGGTGCCATTTTCTGGTCGTCGCCTGAACTATTCTCTCGCGAAATTGACAGTTCTTCTCGCGAACTTGAGATTTCACGCGAAATTGAGAGCACTTTCTCCCACGAATCTCATAATTTTTAGACATTTATTATACAGTTATTTTCCTTCCTTTCCCGCCATATCGACGCTGTTATTTACCCGAGTGTATGAAGACCTGACTTGAATCAAAAGTTCTGGAAATTATGTCCTCGAATTTTCTTCAATATTACCTGTTTTTTTTTCTCTTTTTACCTTTTCTCTTCTTTTAATAATTACACAATGACAAGAACTTCGAAAATATCAGTGAAAATGAAAATGAAAAAATATAACCGACAGAGATTTCTAGCGCACTTGACAAGTTATTCTATTTTCATGAAGCAGAAAAGGAGTGCTTTTGAGACTGATGAAAACTTCCTTTCCTGTCCACGCACTGCCGTTTTTCATTTTGCCTTTCGTTTTACCTTAAATATTTGCGTTTTGACGAATGTGTTGTTGTTGTTTGTATTTATATATTTTTTTTCAAGAGCTCGAGGCACGAGAGTGTTGATATAAAAGCTCAAACTTTTGGTATGAAAGCTTCGTTTTCTTTTCACATACTGCCATTTTTCATTCAGCCTTTCGTGTCACAGTAAATTTTGCGTTTTGACGAATGTGTTTTGTTTTTTAACAAATCGAGTCACGAGAGTATCGTTGAAAAATCTTAATTTTTTTTTTACATGTATAACAAAAAATAAAATTTATTAAAATATCCGATTAACCATAAATTACACTCTAACTAATCACTATATAAAATCTCACTGGTTTTTGTGGAAATGTAACATGAAATATCTTCTATAAGATTATCAAGAAATCGTTTCCACTATCGGAAAGTAATGAATAATTTAGACATTCGTTATTTACTTATATTTTGTGATCTCCCGAATGGCTAGATTCTCATTTCTTATTCTAAATTTTCGTTTTTCATTGTTACTCCTCTGTGCTTTTATCAGATTCATTGACTGATTGATTTTATATATCTGGTAATCGTGCTTCGTTCACAACGCACGCGTCACTAAACTACTACTCTTATTATTATTATTATTATTATTTATTATTATTATTATTATTAGGATGATGATGATGAAAAATAAAAAATACCGTCAACCGATAATGATATAAATGAATATACTGACACCAATCATAAGTAAATGCGACTTTTTTATGTGATAAAAAATAAATCACTATTTGGGAATTTGCCTTCATCATTTCAGGACCAAAATTAGTCATCAAAATTGCTGATTCTATGCAACGATGAATTATGTAAAGCCGTTTTGTAATAAAAGCATCTATATTTTTTTTCATAATCGTGAAATGTAGGTTTAAATTATTCAAAATGAAAATTATAGTTATATAAGAATTAAAGTAATTTTGTGCTCACATTCTACGGACCATTTCGGTGAATCGGTTTCAAAATACGTGGGAATATTTTTTGATGAATTCGGTATTAACGAATATGCTCCCCTCCCAAACACCATCGCCCCAACTCCGCCCCCAATTCTGTTAAGCAAAAAAAAAAAAAATAAAAAAAATGTTCCTTGTATCTAATATACATGAACGTCGTGACGTATAGAAAGTTAAATGTGATAAATTTTAGAATAAACTTTTTTTATGAGCACCATTTTTTTAGGCGCAAGTAGGATCGAATTAGAATAAAACCGTAATTTATTTCGGCAAGTGATTTTTTAAATTTTTTATTTTCTTTATTTTTCGATGATCAGTTATCAAAATGATAGTGAATATACGATGGATATGGTCAAGCTTTACATTTGTATTGGACATACTTGGAAATAAAATATCTTCATATTATATTAGTTACAGGAAATGTACACAAATGAGCAGATTCAAAATGATCAGAAATTTTTTTCAAAATAAAAGAACAGGTCTAATATCTAAAAACTATATCTATAATCTGTTATGTATGTATAAAATGCACTAATATACATCATATTATGACCTTAGGACGAATCTTTACAGTTAATTCAAATGTTTTCTAAATATGCATAAAGATTCCATTTCTCAGAGACAAATACATTTAGGACGAATTAGGAGATTACTCGAACTAAAAGTAAATAAGTCATACATTTCTCAAATTAGAAGAAGAAGAAGAAGAAGAAGAAGAAGAAGAAGAAGAAGAAAAAGAAGAAGAAGAAGAAGAAGAAGAAGAAGAAGTACAACAACAACAACAACAAAAGCAATTTTTTCCCTACAAATACCGTAATGTCGTCGAGACTGAAAAGAAGGGATGATTAATCCCATCTCATAACTGAACCTTCAGCGGATTTGCCATCATATGAAAATCCCATAACCCATCTACGTCTACTTTCCAAATCAGTTTCCTGAAAAAGAAGAAGAAGAAGAAGAGAAGAAGAAGAAAGAAGAAAGAAGAAAAGAAGAAGCAAGAAGAAGAAGAAGAAGAAGCTAGAAGTCGTTTGGTTTCCTGGGCAGCTTTTCCGATACGTATGATATCTGTTTCCGGAGGGAAATCTCTGGGACTGCTGCCATATGCAAGTTTATATTACATGAGACGTTTTTCTGTAGTGTTTGATTTTTTCTTCTTCTTCTTCTTAAAGCTCAGGGTAAATTACGGAACAGGAAAATGTTATGCTGAAGATATGCATATTGAATGTGTTTTACTAACTCAATTCGAGCCATGTTTTGAAAAAAAAAAATAAATAAATAAAAAAAAAAATGGTATTATTACAAATTTCATACTATGACTAACTTTTAACATATCAAATCGGAACAAGGCTTCTTTAGAATAATAAGGAAATGCAGACTGTATCGATTAAAATACATAAATACAAAGACAGCTTGATTTATTGTTTGCTTAGCTTAAGTGTCCGATTTATGTTGTCTAAATGATCTAATCGCAATTGATACAATTATGTCGAGCAGCCTAAAAAAGACGGGAAAGTAATGTGTCACATAAATGGTGTGCTTGAGACGAACTGCATCAATTTGCTCCTTTCGTGAAATAGTCAAAATAAAACGACGTTACTGATATTCGCTATTATCAGCTTACATACTCTCTCTCTCTCTCTCTCTCTCTCTCTCTCTCTCTCTCTCTCCACACACTTCCTGGTGGGTAAACGAAAGAGGAATATACATCTACGCTGAAAAGAGACTTCGATCGAATTCAAGCGAAGGCAAATAAAAGCAGACATGCAAACAGGCAGAGTTGCGAAAGCCATTGCAAACATGAATTCATGCACAGTCAAATGACATCGAATTCAGGCAGTTGATCCGGAAATACTTTGCCATTCAATGCTGTCCCGCCCAGCGTCGACCCTTCGTCTAGCCTGTCCTCCCTTCCAGTGGTTCTGGAAATTCGAAAGTTGAGCGGAGCTTCCAGCTGACGTGGAAAGTGAATGTTCAGAGGAAGGTTTTGAAATGTCCCCAGAATGTGGTTAAATATTTGTCGGATTTAGTTTTGGTTAATTCGAAGTTTAAATTGAATCTCCGGTTGGCGTGGAAACTGAAATTTGAGTGATATTCTGTGGACAAACTACCCGAAAGTTAAATATATATATTCTCCGACTTTGTAATGGCAGAAGCAAAAGGTATACGGTAGGGCTGGGAGGGGGAGGTGTGAAATAGAAACTATTAAGTAAGGGAAAGATTAGGTGAAAATCAAATGTTCTTGAGTAGAGATATGAACAAAGCTTATGGCCTATTTTCTTTCTTGTAGACAACTTGGATTCTCTCTTCCTGGTCTTTCAAGAGAGGGAGTGTAAGTAGCAAATGTGAAAGAGAAAACATGGGCTCTGATGTGGCGGGATGGGGGGGGGGGGGGGGGTGGGGGCTAATACGAAGTATTAAGCGAGGGACAAAGAGAGAAAGAAAGTGAAATCGAGTGAAAGAGATATGATTAACTCAGACCCATTTTCTTTCTTGTAATGCAACTTGAAATCTCTCTTGCGAAAGATCTTCCCCCAATATCGTTTCACGCCCCGTCATATATAAGGGAAATTGTTATTTTTGGGAAGTTACTTCGTTTCAGTATCTCTTTGCTGACTAAAAATTCTTGCATAGATATTGTTGAACGCCCAATGAAACACAAGAGATGAACCTTTCTGTTTATTGCATTCAAAATCTTCAAAAAAAGTCACGCAGCACACAACTTTGATGATTGACAATAGACCATAATACAATCAAGTTATTCTAAAAAATATATTTTTGTTCTTATTATTTAGAGACATGTATTACTGTTACTTTTTTTTAAACGAATAGAGGAATTTCCTTATAACCTCTGCATACAACCCTCTCAGAAAAAAAAGAGAGCCAACGGAATGTTAGCGCCGCCATCGTAAAAATAAATTGTCGATTTGCGTGTTGGAAACTCCTTCCATCGTTTTTCAATGACCCCAAGGGGAAAAAAAGTCACCTTTATATAGGACCCAGACTCCATTAGGTAACAAGGTCATACACGGTGTCAATACTTTCTATTCATTTATTGTAAATTCGCGTGACTTTTGGCGACTTATGATCGTTACTCTTCTGAAATTCGTAGAATTGTACCGTAACGAAGATGTTGACAATAATAATAATAATAATAATAATAATAATAATAATAATAATAATAATAATAAGGATTTAAAGTTATGTTGTTTCACTTGAGCTCAAGAATAGATTTTGGACATCACAAATCACATTCAAAATAAGGGCAGTCAACACACGAAATTGAGCTATAATGCTTGTTATATTATGAACATAAAAATACCTACAAAAGTGCAATTCTAGTAAAACTCTGAGCAATCCAGTTACATATACAACCAAAAAGGCACAGCTGACAAGAAATACAGAGTTTATCTTTATCGAGGCAGTTTGTTACAAAAGTCACAAAGAGATTCCATTTAACTGGTTTGTGACGGTACTGTAGTCACTACGGGAGAGTCTGTATTCATCTCATTTCGTGTTTTCTGTTGCCAGCCAGAGATTTCTGCTTAGATTTATGTTGATATTTAGTGTTTCTTTTACTCTCTTACGTGTAACTTTAGAAGTCTGTGCTTCTCTTATCATAAGACAAATTGAATGTTATCATTTAAAAAAATCTATATTAAGAAAATTCCCATTGTATTATCATCTTGTTTTTGTTTTTTATTTATTTATTTATTTATTTTGTGTATTCAATCTCAGCATTAAATTGGCCTTCGCATATTTTACTACGATCGATGACACGCTGACCGGCCATTATTACAATATAATTCATTTGCAACATCTTCCAAAGGAACGTTTATTGACAAAGTAAAAGAAGTAGAATAGTAAGTAGTATTTTTCTACTACTGAGAAAACTGTAGCAAAACAAAATATAGACTTAGAACACTTGTAACGTAGCAAAGATAATCGTGTAGCTTCATTTTGGCTAAATAAAGAAATCTCTTCGTAGCCGGAAGCTCGTTATATTACTTTTAAAAAGCGGTTCCTACGCAACTGCGCTTGTGAAGGGATGAATCTACGCGAGGCTTTTCAGAATAGATAAGATCATTACTAACTGCAAATCTAAGGGAATTTCCGTGTATAGAAACTCATCCCTTTAAACAGGGGTCGTTATGGAAATAAGCTCTGATAACTGCCAGAAGAGAACTGTCTTGTTTGGTCGATACGAAGCTTCCTTTCAAAGGGATAGAGATTAAAACCAAATTGATTCCATCGGTGCCATGCCTCCACCATAAGGAATTGAAAAAGCGGAAGAGGAAGAGTGAGAATGGAACAGGCCTCGGCTGAATTTTACGACTGCCTGGACAGGATTTTTCACTGTTTATCTTTGCCTCTGATAGATGAC
>NC_061109.1:65237435-65247435 GCF_015104395.2 Macrobrachium nipponense
GTCATCTATCAGAGGCAAAGATAAACAGTGAAAAATCCTGTCCAGGCAGTCGTAAAATTCCAGCCGAGGCCTGTTCCATTCTCACTCTTCCTCTTCCGCTTTTTCAATTCCTTATGGTGGAGGCATGGCACCGATGGAATCAATTTGGTTTTAATCTCTATCCCTTTGAAAGGAATCTTCGTATCGACCAAACAAGACAGTTCTCTTCTGGCAGTTATCAGAGCTTATTTCCATAACGACCCCTGTTTAAAGGGATGAGTTTCTATACACGGAAATTCCCTTAGATTTGCAGTTAGTAATGATCTTATCTATTCTGAAAAGCCTCGCGTAGATTCATCCCTTCACAAGCTCAGTTGCGTAGGAACCGCTTTTTAAAAGTAATATAACGAGCTTCCGGCTACGAAGAGATTTCTTTATTTAGCCAAAATGAAGCTACACGATTATCTTTGCTACGTTACAAGTGTTCTAAGTCTATATTTTGTTTTGCTACAGTTCTCAGTAGTAAAAAAAGAAAAAAAAAACTTACTATTATTCTACTTCTTTTACTTTGTCAATAAACGTTCCTTTGGAAGATGTTGCAAATGAATTATATTGTAATAACGGCCGGTCAGCGTGTCATCGATCGTAGTAAAATATGCGAAGGCCAATTTAATGCTGAGATTGAATACACAAAATAAATAAATAAATAAAATAAAAAACAGATGATAATACAATGGGAATTTTCTTAATATAGATTTTTTTAAATGATAACATTCAATTTGTCTTATGATAAGAGAAGCACAGACTTCTAAAGTTACACGTAAGAGAGTAAAAGAAACACTAAATATCAACATAAATCTAAGCAGAAATCTCTGCTGGCAACAGAAAACACGAAATGAGATGAATACAGACTCTCCCGTAGTGACTACAGTACCGTCACAAACAGTTAATGGAATCTCTTTGTGACTTTTGTAACAAACTGCCTCGATAAAGATAAACTCTGTATTTCTTGTCAGCTGTGGCCTTTGGTTGTATATGTAACTGAATTGCTCAGAGTTTTACTAGAATTGACTTTTGTAGTATTTTTATGTTCATAATATAACAAGCATTATAGCTCAATTTTCGTGTGTTGACTGCCCTTATTTTGAATGTGATGTGATGTCCAAAATCTATTCTTGAGCTCAAGTGAAACAACATAACTTTAAATCCTTATTGTTATTATTATTATTATTATTATGCTCTATCACAGTCCTCTAATTCGACTGGTTGGTATTTATAGTGTGGGGTTGGGTCCGGGTTGCATCCTGCTCCTTAGGAGTCCATCACTTTTCTTACTATGTGTGCCGTTTCTAGGATCCCACACTTCTGCATGAGACCTGGAGCTACTTCAGCTCTAGTTTTTCTAGATTCCTTTTCAGGGATCTTGGGATCGTGCCTAGTGCTCCTATGATTATGGGTACGATTTCCACTGGCATATCCCATCTCCTTCTTATTTCTATTTCAGATCTTGATACTTATCCATTTTTTCCCTCTCTTTCTCTTCAACTCTGGTGTCCCATGTATTGCGACATCAATGAGTGATACTTTCTTCTTGATTTTGTCAGTCAACGTCACGTCTGGTCTATTTGCACGTATCACCCTATCCGTTCTGATACCATAGTCCCAGAGGATCTTTGCCTGATCGTTTTCTATCACTCCCTCAGGTTGGTGCTCGTACCACTTATTACTGCAAGGTAGCTGATGTTTCTTGCACAGGCTCCAGTGGAGGGCTTTTGCACTGAATCATGCCTCTTTTTGTACTGGTTCTGTGCAAGTGCCGGGCATTCACTTGCCTATGTGGTTTATGGTTCATTTTTCGTATTGCACTTCCTACATATGGGAGAGATGTTATTTCCGTCTATCGTACTTTGAACATATCTGGTTCTTAGGGCCTGATCTTGTGCCGCTGGTTATCATTCCTTCAGTTTCCTTCTTTAGCTCTCCCCTCTGTAGCCATTGCCAACTTGTCATCGCTGGCTAGTTCTTTAGTCTGTCTCATGTATTGTCCGTGCATTGGTTTGTTGTGCCAGTCCTCTGTTCTCTCTGTCGTTTTCTCCTGTCTCTGTATATTTCTGGGTCTTCGTCTACTTTTATTAGTCCTTCTTCCCATGCACTCTTTAGCCACTCGTCTTCACTGGTTTTCAGATATTGCCCAGTGCTCTGTTTTCAATGTTGACGCAGTCCTCTATACTTAGTTAGTCCTCTCCCTCCTTCCTTTCGTGTTATGTATAGTCTGTCCGTATTTGCTCTTGGGTGTAGTGCTTTGTGTATTGTCATTTGTTTCCTGGTTTTCTGATCTATGCTGCGGAGTTTCTGCCTTCGTCCATTCCACTATTCCTGCGCTGTATCTGATTACTGGCACTGCCTGTGTTTATGGCTTTTATCATATTTCCTCCATTGAGTTTTGACTTGAGTATCGCCTTTGAGTCTCTGCATATATTCTTTCCTGATCGTGTCCTTCATCTCTTGGTGTTTTATATCTCCTCCTTCCATTATTCCCAGGTATTTGTATCCTGTCTCATCTATGTTTGTTGATGTTGCTCCCATCTGGTAGCTTTATAACCCTTCAGTTCTCGTTACTTTGCCTTTTTGTATGTTGACTAAGGCGCATTTTTCTATTCCAAACTCCATTCTGATGTCCCCAGATACAATCCTTACAGTCTGGGATTAGGGTATCTATTTCCTTGATGCTCTTACCATACAGCTTGATGTCGTCCATGAACATCAGATGGTTGATTTTGTTGCCTCTTTTCTTGAGTTGGTACCCGGCATCCATCTTCTGTAGTACTTTTTGTCATGGGAATCATTGGCTACTACGAAGAGTAGTGGGGACAGTGATCGCCCTGGAAGATCCCTCTCTGATATTAACTCTGCTAGTCTTATTCCAGAGCTTGTAAGTATTGTATTCCAGTTGCGCATTGTATTTTTGAGGAAGCTGATGGTATTTTCCTCTGCCCCACCATATATTTTCAGGCATTCTATTAGCCATGTGTGTGGTATCATGTCGAAGGCTTTCTTATAGTCTATCCATGCCATGCTTAGGTTGGTTTTCCCTTCTCCTCCACTGTTCTTCATTACCATTTTGTCTATCAGGAGCTGGTCTTTTGTGCCCCTACACTTCCTTCTGCGCCTTTCTGTTGGTAGGGGATGGTGTTTTGTCTCCTCTAGGTAGTTGTATAGCCTTTCACTGATGATACCTGTTAGTAACTTCCAACATTATTGGTAGGCAGGTGATAGGTACCTGTAGTTACTGGCTTATATTTCCCTTACTCTTGTCTTTTTGTACTAAGGATGTTCTTCCTGTGGTCATCCATTATTATTATTATTATTATTATTATTATTATTATTATTATTATTATTATTATTATTATTATTATTATTATTTATTATTATTATTATTATTATTATTATTATTATTATTATTATTGTCAACATCTTCGTTACCATTACGGTACAATTCTACGAATTTTCAGAAGTGTAACGATCATAAGTCGCCAAAGTCACGCGAATTTACAATAAATGAATAGAAAAGTATTGACACCGTGTATGACCTTGTTACCTAATGGAGTCTGGGTCCTATATAAAGGTGACTTTTTTTCCCCTTGGGGTCATTGAAAAACGATGGAAGGAGTTTCCAACACGCAAATCGACAATTTATTTTTACGATGGCGGCGCTAACATTCCGTTGGCTCTCTTTTTTTTCTGAGAGGGTTGTATGCAGAGGTTATCAGGAAATTCCTCTATTCGTTTAAAAAAATAAAAAAGTAACAGTAATACATGTCTCTAAATAAAAAAGAAAGAACAAAAATATATTTTTGTTTAAGAATAACTTGATTGTATTATGGTCTATTGTCAATCATCAAAGTTGTGTGCTGCGTGACTTTTTTTGAAGATTTTGAATGCAATAAACAGAAAGGTTCATCTCTTGTGTTTCATTGGGCGTTCAACAATATCTATGCAAGAATTTTTAGTCAGCAAAGAGATACTGAAACAAAAGTGACTTTCCAAAAATAACAATTTCCCTTTCATATGACGGGGCGTGAAACGATATTGGGGGAAGATCTTTCGCAAGAGAGATTTCAAGTTGCATTACAAGAAAGAAAATGGGTCTGATTTAATAATAATCTCTTTCACTTGATTTCACTTTCTCCCTCTCTCTCTCCCTCGCTTAATACTTCTTATTACCCCCACCCCCCCCTCCCGCCACATCAGAGCCCCATGTTTTCTCTTTCACATTTGCTACTACACTTCCTCTCTTGAAAGACCAGGAAGAGAGAATCCAAGTTGTCCTACAAGAAAGAAAATAGACCCTATCTAGTCATATCACTTCCACTTGATTTCACCTCCTCTTTCCCTCACTTAATAGTTTCTATTTCACACCTCCCCCTCCCAGCCCTATCGTATACCTTTCGCTTCTGCCATTACAAAGTCGGAGAATATATATATTTAACTTTCGGGTAGTTTGTCCACAGAATATCACTCAAATTTCAGTTTCCACGCCAACGGAGATTCAATTTAAACTTCAAATTAACCAAGACTAAATCCGACAAATATTTAACCACATTCTGGGGACATTTCAAAACCTTCCTCTGAACATTCACTTTCCACGTCAGCTGGAAGCTCCGCTCAACTTTCGAATTTCCAGAACCACTGGAAGGAAGGACAGGCTAGAGGAAGGGTCGACGCTGGGCGGGACAGCATTGAATGGCAAAGCATTTCCGGATCAACTGCCTGAATTCGATGTCATTTGACTGCTTGAGTTCATGTTTGCAATGGCTTTCGCAACTCTGCCTGTTTGCATGTCTGCTTTTATTTGCATTCGCTTGAATTCGTCGAAGTCTCTTTTCGTGTATGTATATTCCTCTTTTCGTTTACCTACCAGGAAGTGCGTGGAGAGAGAGAGAGAGAGAGAGAGAGAGAGAGAGAGAG
This sequence comes from Macrobrachium nipponense, assembly GCF_015104395.2. Lineage (NCBI taxonomy): Eukaryota > Metazoa > Arthropoda > Malacostraca > Decapoda > Palaemonidae > Macrobrachium > Macrobrachium nipponense. Next base: position 65,242,383 of record NC_061109.1, read on the forward strand.
AGAGAGAGAGAGACAGTATGTAAGCTGATAATAGCGAATATCAGTAACGTCATTTAATTTTGACTATTTCACGAAAGGAGCAAATTGATGCAGTTCGCCTCAACCACACCATTTATGTGGCACATTACTTTCCATTCTTTTTTAGGCTGCTCGACATAATTGTATCAATTGCGCTTAGATCATTTAGTCAACATAAATCGGACACTTAAGCTAAGCAAACAATAAATCAAGCTGTCTTTGTATTTATGTATTTTAATCGATACAGTCTGCATTTCCTTATTATTCTGAAGAAGCCTTGTTCCGATTTGTTATGTTAAAAGTTAGTCATAGTATGAAATTTGTAATAATACCATTTTTTTTTTTTTTACAAAACATGGCTCGAATTGAGTTAGCAAAACACATTCAATATGCATATCTTCGCTGCTTAATATTTTCCTGTTCCGTAAGTTTACCCTGAGCTTTAAGAGAAGAAGAAAAAATCAAACACTACGTAGAAACAGATATCATACGTCTCGGAAAAGCTGCCCAGGAAACCAAACGACTTCTAGCTTCTTCTTCTTCTTCTTCTTCTTCTTCTTCTTCTTCTTCTTCTTCTTCTTTTTCAGGAAACTGATTTGGAAAGTAGACGTAGATGGATTATGGGATTTTCATATGATGGCAAATCCGCTGAAGGTTCAGTTATGAGATGGGATTAATCATCCCTTCTTCTTTTCAGTCTCGACGACATTACGGTATTTGTAGGGAAAAAATTACTGTTGTTGTTGTTCTTCTTCTTCTTCTTTCTCTTCTTCTTCTTCTTCTTCTCTATTTGAAATTTGAAATGTGACTTATATACTTTTGGTTCGAGTAATCTCCTAATTCGTTCTAAATGTATTTGTCTCTGAGAAATGGAATCTTTATGCAAATTGAGAAAACATTGAATTAAATTTAAAGATCGTCTAAGGTCAGATATGATGTATATTAGTGCATTTTATACATACATAACAGATTATAGATATAGTTTTTAAATATTAGACCTGTCCTTTTATTTTGAAAATAATTTCTGATCATTTTGAATCTGCTCATTTGTGTACATTTCCTGTAACTAATATAATATGAAGATATTTTATTTACAAGTATGTCCAATACAAATGTAAAGCTTGACCATATCCATCGTATATTCCCTATCATTTTGATAACTGATGATCGAAAAATAAAGAAAATAAAAAATTTAAAAAATCACTTGCGGAAATAAATTACGGTTTTATTCTAATTCGATCCTACTTGCGCCTAAAAAAAAATGGTGCTCATAAAAAAAGTTTATTCTAAAATGTATCACATTTAACTTTCTATACGTCACGACGTTCATGTATATTAGATACAAGGAATTTTTTTTTCTTGTGCTTACAGAATTGGGGGCGGAGTTGGGGCGATGGTGTTTGGGAGGGGAGCATATTCGTTAATACCAAATTCATATAGAATATATTCCCACGTATTTTGAAACCGATTCACCGAAATGGTCCGAAAAATGTGAGCAAAAAATTATTTTAATTCTTACATAACTATAATTTTCATTTTGAATAATTTAAACCTATATTTCACGATTATGAAAAAAATATAGATGCTTTTATTACAAAACGGCTTTACATAATTCATCATTGTATATAATCAGCAATTTTGATGACTATTTTTGGTCCTGAAATGATGAAGGCAAATTCCCAAATAGTGATTTATTTTTTATTACATAAAAAGTCGCACTTACTTATGATTGGTGTCAGTATATTCATTTATATCATTATCGGTTGACGATATTTTTTACATCATCATCATCCTAATAATAATAATAATAATAATAATAATAATAATAATAATAATAATAATAATAATAATATATAGTAGTAGTTTGTGACGCGTGCAGTTGTGAACGAAGCACGATTACCAGATATATAAAATCAATCAGTCAATGAATCTGATTAAAGCACAGAGGAGTAACAATGAAAAACGAGAATTTAGAATAAGAAATGAGAATCTATCCATTCGGGAGATCACAAAATATAAGTAAATAACGAATGTCTAAATTATTCTTTACTTTCCGATAGTGGAAACGATTACTTAATAGTCTTCTAAAAGAGATTTCGTGTTACATATCCACAAAAACCAGTGAGATTTTATATAGTGATTAGTTAGAGTCTCAGTTACTATTAATCAGATATTTAAAAAAAAAAATAATTTTATGTTATTCATGTAAAAGAAAAGGTTAAGATTTTTCAACGATACACTCGTGACTCGAATTGTTAAAAAACAAAACCCACTCGTCAAAACGCAAATATTTACTGTGACACGAAAAGCTGAATGAAAAATGGCAGTATGTGAAAAGAAAACGAAGCTTTCATACCAAAAGTTTGAGCTTTTATATCAACACTCTCGTGCCTCGAGATCTTTAAAAAAAATATATAAATACAAACAACAACAACACATTCGTCAAAACGCAAATATTTAAGGTGAAACGAAAGGCAAAATGAAAAACGGCAGTGCGTGGACAGGAAAATAGAATAACTTGTCAAGTGCACGAGAAATCTCTGTCGGTTATATTTTTTCATTTTCATTTTCCACTGAGATTTTCGAAGTTCTTGTCATTGTGTAATTATTAAAAGAAGAGAAAAGGTAAAAAGAGAAAAAAAACAGGTAATATTGAAGAAAATTCGAGGACATCATTTCCAGAACTTTTGATTCAAGTCAGGTCTTCATACACTCGGGTAAATAACAGCGTCGATATGGCGGGAAAGGAAGGAAAATAACTGTATAATAAATGTCTTAAAAATTATGAGATTCGTGGGAGAAAGTGCTCTCAATTTCGCGTAAAATCTCAAGTTCGCGAGAAGAATTGTCAATTTCGCGAGAGAATAGTTCAGGCGATGACCAGAAAATGGCACCATTATTCTGATCCGAACGATTTATTGCAGCCCTGGTATTTCCACCGTCGGTTCGCACTTTCCTCCTCCTCCTCCTCCTCCTGGTAATTTATTGCCGACCGAAGAAGACGCACGGATGCGCAAGAGAAGTTATATAGGGCAATAAATATCGCCCAGTATTTACAGTTTTTGGGGAAGCGTTCTTTGCTAAGCCATAGCGCTTGAGTTATGTCTAACATTTAGCAAGAGCGCTTTTACTCTACCTGTTACAGAATTTTCTTGGTTGAACTGATTTGCAACAAAATCTCTGATTCTATTCAGTTACCTTAGCTGGTAATACCACTCTTTTCAATAATAATAATATAATAATAATAATAATAATAATAATAATAATAATAATAATAATAATAATAATAATAATAATAATATAACATATTTCAAAGCACGGTAAGAAAAAAGGACAAGCAATTACTTCCCTTTTCAGTGCATGTATATGTTTACATAATATGATAGCAGTGCTTTAGTTTTTAATTCATTTCCTGTATTAATTGCACTGGAACGAGGCATAAGAAAGAAATACATTGAAAAATAAAGTTTCATAATTAAAACGCTTTCACTGTATTCTCGTCCTTCAAGGCAGAAAAATGTAGCTGAATAAAGTTAATTTACGTTGTTCATGCTCAAATATGTATCAAATGAAAAACCCAAAAAACTAATAATTTTAATATAGTACCATAAGGTAAAAATTATAATGAACACTTAAACTATATGAGATAAAGCAAAAAGAAAATTTTTTTACTACTATACCCCAAAACACCTTTAACACTAGAATGACCGAACGGTCATTTTGACCGGAATTCCACTTCCAAATGTATTTATTTTCCGTAATTTCTTCCCTAACAATCATGCTTCTCCATGACTTTTTCTAATTCACCAGGTGATGTATATTGAACTAAAAGGAAACTGAAATTAGCCTTTGCTCCAAGAGATATGGCTTTTTAGACCTTCAACGACCAAACAAAATTCATTTTAACCGCTGGTCTATATGAGTTATGTTGGTTATTATGACGTAACAATCTACACATATTTCGTGACTCATTAATTATAAAGAATATCATAATTAGTCATTTACTGGCTACTGAGTTGATTAAATATAGTGAATAATTTGTCCACAAATGGCTCGCTTTTGGAAATAGCAATTCTAACATTGTTGACTACCATATCATCCTGTGATTCCGAGGTGATCATATATCTGACGAAAAAGAGGAAGAAGAAGAATTCTATATTTCAAATCTCGAAAGCTGATTCGTATCTGATGAAGAAGCTGATGGTGACAATGATGACGCAATACAAGGTGGGTCTACTTTTGAGCAGTAGTAAAAAGAAGTAGGTGGGAAATGCTTCGTGGAGCATATCATTTGATGAGATGTATGCGTCAATAGGCAATTTGACTGCCTCAGGAATTATCGCTTAAAGGACAGCCAGTATAATACCTTTGTTTTGAAAAAAAAAAAACTTGGGACCTCCATTTTTTCGTCAAACAGAGTAGGAAAATCTTTATAAAGCAATAAGATTGCATAGGTTTATTATCAGGTCAGCAAGAGCCACTCGATTGGAAACTGATAGGTTTGCGTTGGTTTCTGAAGTTTGGGACAGATATGTAGAAAACTGTATCATTTGCTATAGAACACCCGGGAATATAATAATGGATAAGCAGTCATACGAAATGTAGATGCCCATCCAAACAGTATATTGTCAGCAAGCCTCACACTGAGGGACCTGGGGCAACCCGAACAAGATGTAAGGTCTGTAATGTCTAAGGTCTTAGTTCAGTATTAACTTTCGGTTAGCGGCTGATGAAAAAGGTGATGAAAAATAAAAATACATGCGCAATGGATTTCCATATCTTGGTAAAGACCACAGTCGTCCTGCAAATCAACTAATCTTGGAAAATGCTGTTCTGAAGTTAATAAAATCATAAATGGAAGAGATGTCACGCCAGATAATTTGTTCACTTCAGTAATAGACAAGATACAAACACGAGCCTCGTGGGAGGGAGGGTAAGTCCTACTCAAATGGAGATTCCCACATACATAAAACTAATTCCCATGACGGGCCACTTTGTATAGCCGATACCTAGTGCTGAAACAAGCAATACACCC
>NC_061109.1:65257435-65267166 GCF_015104395.2 Macrobrachium nipponense
TTCGACAGAAACTGGAGGTGCTGTGATACAGGATCCTTATCCCGACACCTCAAGGGACGATTAACTCCAATTACTCTCGAATGACACACTTCCAGCCGATATGTTACGGTTGAGGCGAATTTGAAGTAACTTGCGCACGTAATCCTCTCCTGAATGAGCAAAGGTCAGTATTAATTCCAGTTAACTCTCTGGAAGATAGATTTTACAGTGTTCCTTTATAGGTTATTATTTTATTTGTATTGGGTTGCGTTTCATTCACTTCATGCTGATTAAATAACTGTTTTTTTTTGTTTCATGCATTATTCTATGTGATTAACTAACAGACTGATATTCATATGTATTGTATTTACTCATATTTAATACATTAATTTATTTGCTTTGTATCCTAAGTCATCTATAATTTAACTGACACAATACACAGTATCATAAATTAGAAATCACTCCAAAATATGTAAAACATATATCATAATAAAGACTTTTGTATTTTAGGCCATACCACCAACCCGCACGACCTTTTTATTCTAGAATCGCTCTTTATTAAACAACTTGTTCCGTCGTTGAACACCCATACGTCTTCCTCCCCTTTGTATTTGTCTTGACTTGTGTTGTTTATTTATGTTCTTATGTTTACGTTTAGTTTAACGCTGTCACTACTCTAGGTCGGTCCTTAACTTCTTTGTTCTGTAACTGTTCACTGCTGCTTTCAATCTTTTGTCAATTTTTGCTTATTTCATGTTCATTTATCTTTTCATTTTAATGTATGTCCTTTTAGATAATTTAACTTCCTTAATTTTAATGTGTATATTTTGTACACTTGTAAGAATAACTTTTTTAGCTTTTGCATTTCTGAATTTTTAATTTTTAGTTTTGTTTTTACAATTTTACTAGGAAATTTACTTTTCATTTTAACAGCCTGATGATGTAATTAACTTGATAATTACGAAACGTTGCAATAAAGACAGCATGTACTTCTGTGTGTGTCCTCTTCCCTTCATTGATATATATATATATATATATATATATATATATATATATATATATATATATATATATATGTATGTATGTATGTGTGCGCGTGTGTGTGTCTGCATGCACATTATATATATATATATATATATATATATATATATATATATATATATATATATATATATATATATATATATAGTATATATTATATATACAGAGAGAGAGAGAGATAGAGAGAGAGAGAGAGTGAGGGAGGGATAATATGTTAACGCTTATATAAAAAGATATTTTATGAATATTGTAAATCTAGAAATGTTAGAGAGAGAGAATGAGAGAGAGAAGAGGGCATATAAAAAAATCATCTCGAACGATTTTCATGGGTGCAAATTAAACTCTGTGTATCGAATAACATTTAATGAAATTCATGCTACGTTGTACTATTATATTATTATTATTATTATTATTATTATTATTATTATTATTATTATTATTATTATTATTATTCTTATCGCGAAACAAATCCACAGTTGTGTATATGTAAATAAATTTAAAGATAATACTGTGCACATAGCTTACAGGAATCTGTACAGATTTATCTTTAAATATGTGAACATATACAAAACTGTGGATTCGTTTTTCCATTTTGAGACTCATGCTACCATGAATATTTCATTATTTTTATTATTATTATTATTATTATTATTATTATTATTATTATTATTATTATTATTATTATTGATTGAACTACGCTCGATAGTTTCTCCTCATATTGACATCGCGACCATCAGGATATCTTTATTAGCTTGAATAACCTGACATATTGTGAAGAACTTTACACTCGAGTGGGTGAGTGAACAAGAGAACATATTCATGGGAACACCCAGCCTCAAATAAACGTTATACAAGTTAGTATTGTTCTTAATGTTTTGAGATTTCGCTGAACAATATTCCAAAATTAAAGGATAATCCCCGCGATGGAAAAGCTATAACTTAATCATTGTAACGACAAAATGTGAAGGCATAAATATAAATATTTTAGGAACGAGGGCACAGACTTAAAACCTCTTCCTTTTATTTATTCAGTATTAGATGTCTCACTGACTTATCTCTCACAGATAAAAAACGAAGCCAATTTTATTCATCTTATGTATCATTAATATTCTGCGTTATCAGTTTAGAATAATAAAGTTCAGTTGTTTCCTGGAATGACCCCAATCAAGCTAAAATTATATCATAAAATCTTGTTTTGTTTGAAAGGCAATGCTGTTATTCAAAGACGACCTCGCGAAAATTCCGATGCTTCTCAAATGTGCATTATCAAGGCCACCCAGATCACGAAGACATTGGTCGAGCAATATTTGTACGAAAAAAGAAACGAATAAAAATAACACGAATAAGAGTATAAACTGTCTCCTTATCTTCAGCACATGAAAGTGAACCTGTGCCTTAGAAATATCGTCAGTTTTGGTAATTACCGCGAAATTTAAAATCCGAATAAAACAATTGACATAATCTAACAAAATATTCTTATACAAAACTCTCTTCTAATCTAATGTACAATAAATACATATCTCATTATTTTTTACCATCAACTAAATATTGGGAGGCCACAAATAACGAAATTCACTATCACTTTTTAAATAAAAGTATTGAAGTTTAGAAGTTAAAGTTGGGACTCAACTACACTCAATCATATTATCAACTGAAAACACAAGGAAGAATGACAGATGAAGGTAAGAGCCGAATCCGAAATGACCTCCACAAAGAGGGGAAAGATATACTACAAATAATTTCATACGAAGAGAGAGAGAGAGAGAGAGATGACGTCAGAATTATGTATATTTATGCGAATGTACTTACCTCTCAGTCACGACCGCGAACGCTCAGCGGAAATACAATGTATTTAAACATAATTTAACTAATATGTTTCTTCTGAGATGTTGGGAGTGTAATTTAGTTAATATATTCCCAATGAAATATTAGGGAGTGTCATTTAGTAAACAGATATCTAATTAAGTATTAATAAGTGTAATTCAGTAAGTATATTTCTAATGCAATATCAAGGAATGTAATTCAGTAGATATATTTTTTTTTTTATAAAATGTTAGGTAGTGTATTTCAGAAAATCTTTGTAATGAAGAAAGAGTAATTCAGTAGATATATTTTAATAAGATACTGTGAAGTATTGGATTGGGTAATTCAGTCAATTAATTTATGAAGAAGTATTGGTGGGTATAATTCAGTGAATTCATTTCTAGTGGTATATGACTGAGTTTAGCTAACGACGAAAAATCTTGTTATTCCGAACGATAATTATTAAAGACTATAAATATATATTTAATCGGATAATAAAGTCGTCACGCCATGAGAGAGCTAATCGGATAATGAAATTAATCCGTCATGCCTTCCTAAGTCGCTGATGAAATATTAAAAATCATAAAATAAATGAATGGCGCTAAAAGGGGAAAGTAAGCGAAAAAAATCCGATTTCATAAATCTACATATTTTGATTATTAGAAATGAAAAGTTATTCCGTGGATATTGTAAGGGGATCGTACTGCTATTCATATTTATATCTCGTGTTTTGGACACCTTATATTATATCTTATATTTATATTTTTAAAATTGGAGAATGAAAGTTGTTCCTAAGATTGTGTAGACCGCAATTACAGATAATGTAGAAAAAATCTTAATAAACTCATAAGAAGGTGATATATTTCATCTAGCAAATATTCTAGAAATTACCAGATCGTGTTAGCCTGAGAATAAAAACGATATTCATTCTACTGGAAATCTGCAAAGTGATGTGCTAGGATAACCCTATGTTACTTTCTAATGTTGACATGCAGATAAAACTGAATTTCATATAACTCCTCTTTACAAGAGAACTATAGGAAAAGACATGAATCATTTAACCTAAAACAGCGAGTCAAAATGCAAAGTTAATGAAATAAATGATTTCTTGAAAATAAATTTAATGAAAAAACGGAAAAGCGTATTACAGCATGAATTATTCTGAGGTAGGGGAGTTGCACTTTATGCTAACCATATTGAATGACGCCTCACCTCACATTAATAAATACGAATAAGTCGGACGGGAAAAGCTTTCATCTATTTCTCTCGCTATGCAAATGAATAAGTAGGAATTTAATGAAAGCCGAATGGATGGGGAGGGGAAATTAATACGAGCAGAAAATGAAAGTGAAAATTCAACTGAACAGTCCTACAAAACTGATATACTCCACAGGACAGTGAGTGTTCAAGTGGCGATTATATGATTATGTTGCTTACTTATCTACATGCATTGTTATTTCATCTGGAGATCAACAGAGGGAGAAGCTGAAGTTCTTTTAATACTTAGACAGAAAAAATAACAAATATTTTTGTGTAAATTTACGTTTCAACATTACGAACACGGATATTAATTTCGAAAGCGGTCATTTGCAAGTTGGGAGGTAAACAAGAACAGAGAGAGAGAGAGGAGAAGAGGAGAGGAGAGAGCGAGAGAGAGAGAAAGGAGAGAGAGAGAGAGAGAGAGAGAGAGAGAGAGAGAGAGAGAGAGAGAGATGCTAACAGCTTAGCAGAAGAAAGAAACAGTAAATGGGGAATGGTTCGTCGATCGAAGTCAGTGATCAAGGATGGAAATAATATCGATCGGATCGGGTGATTGTAGAATTGCAAGAAAATGAGTTTATACTTTAAACTTCATCAATTTCTAGATTCCTACCGAATAACTTTCTTTGTTAATTAATGATTACCTTTCAGGCATAATCTGAAAATTATGGTTTTGGAAGTTTCACGTGAGAAACATCCACAAAAAAAAATCATAAAATTTTTTTAAACCAGTTAACCGGAATACCCTTGTAGATTAAACTTCAGCTTATGAGATCGGTCTTTCTTTGGGTACTTTGAAAGACAATAACATTTCAGATTAAAACATTGTGACAACGTATAGCAAAACATGGCACAAAATATTGCATTAACAAGTTGATTATAAAATAGAATTAAACTATTGTTTTTATTTAAGCTAATCATGATTATCAGGTACTCGTTAATGCTGACCAATCACCACAGTTTTTAGATAATCCAGCCAATGAAATGATTCGCAATGATGTCTACTATGAATATTTAACGTCAGTTCCAAAACCCTGTAGACCGTAATTTATGTCATTAAATATAAAATAGAAAAAACCTAAATATGATCAAGTACACATCTACTGTTGAAACTCCCCCGAATTGTCAACTAAGCAATGATTAAACATGACTTATTTCTTAACACCTTTCATGTGACGCAAAAGAGATTAGTTCCAAGATATTCTGTCTAGGTTACGAAAGTACCTAGACGCTAACGTGCACTGAAATTCAGTAACAATGTGTCTGCAAGTCAAGGACGAAGGTGAAAATATCGGTAGCTTATCAATAATAAAATACAAGAATTTCAGAACAGGAACGATGTGTACAAGGTGTTAACGTTCACAGTCTATTCATGTTATTATAATTGCAGTCCATCCATGTCAGACTGCTAGGAAGATGTCCCAGACTGGCAGTTATGAATTCCTTCTTTCTCATTGACATCCGATTACCAGGATATGTTGCAGGAGATGACATACGACCTCGTCAGTCCTGCGACGGAATTCAGAATGATCTATTATGACTCTTCACAAGGCATTTCCGCTCTACCCAAGATGTTAACATGACTAATTTATAAAAAGCGAAGTACTGATCCTTGAAAGAAATTACGTAGTTAATTACGATAAGTCAATGGCTTTCATATAAAGAGCCGTTAACTATATACGATCTAGATAGCGAGTTTCATAACCACTCACTCCATGTAGCACCTCTTAGGCTAAACACACACACACGCGCGCGCGCACGCACACACACATACACACACACACACACTCACACACACACACACACACATATATATATATATATATATATATATATATATATATATATATATATATATATATATATATATATATATATATATAAAATATATATATATATATATATATATATATATATATATATATATATATATATATATATATATATATATATATGTATGTATATCCACGTACTTCGCTGTGGGGGTAGAACTTACTCATGCATTTCAGGAATGAGAATTCAAAATTTTTTTCACGATAGTAAAACACTAATGAGATCTAAACATCATTTGAATATTCCAGTAGAAATGTATTTGACACAGTTTCACCTGCGATAAATAACGCATTAAAATGAGAACCATCAAACATATATATTATGATAATGGATGCGAAATTATGAGGTTTCATGATGGTGTTTTTTTTTTTTTTCGGTTTGGAGGCTAATGGAAAGTTATAGCAAATTATAATGTACAGCCATAAATGAGTGCGTAGCTCCACCCCTTGGCACTTGCAGGTGTGGATAGTGTGTTTGTTAGTACTGCCACCCTATTATCTGCGTTGCGAATTTCTACCACTGTATGTCAGTCCTTCGCCAGTGCTTATATATATATATATATATATCTATATATATATATATATACTATATATATATATATATATATAATTATATATATAGATATATATAATATATATGTATTATATATATATACATATATATATATATATATATTATATATATAAATATGTATATATATATATATGTATATATGATATATCATAATATATTATATATATATATATAGAATATATATATATGTATATATATATATATATAATATGTATATAATATATATATATACTAGATATATATATATATATATATATATATATATATATATATTAGCACGTCCTAAGTGTCAGAACAATTGCACCACACTTGGGTATTAAATGGTAAGTACGTCCTCACACATAATAAAAAATTGTTCATAACTGTCTGACAATTGTAACAATAATGATGATTTTATCGGAGCATTTCAACCTGTCATCGATATTTTACCGAAATCTGAATTTTATTTTCATAAGAAGAATAATTTCCTGCATACTAGAAATGTGCATCCATTATGATAATGCTATCAAAACGATGAGGTCACGTTCAGTATTTCATATATGTTCTTTTGGTCATTTTACAAGTATATAAATAAAGTGGAAACCGGGTAGGACTTACAACCATGAATGATATATACATATATATATATTATATATATCTATATATATATTTATATCTAATATATATATATATATATATGGGTGTGAGTGTGTGTGCGTATTTATGTACGTATGTATGTATGTATGTATTTCATTTGTATTCCACATAGGAAAATGAAAAGTTTTTCTAAAAAAGGCCTAACAGTTTCGTCATCCAATGGACCTCTTCTAGGAGGTCCATTGGAGGACGAAACTGTTAGCCATTTTCCATGAAAAAAACTCCTTTCATTTTCCTATGTGGACTACAACTGAATTAACATATCTTCGTGTCTGAGAAGATTACCTGTACTGTATATGTTTTGTTTGTAAGCACTGAAGTGGTAAATATTTGCAATATAGATAATAGGGTGACAGTACTAACAAACACAGAGCTTCGGAAACTCTAACCCCACACCTGACATGTGCCAAGGGCTGGACCCACGTACTCATTTATGCTTGGGTCAGGTACGTTGTTCACAAATTAGATTAATCTTTTTCCGTACGAAATGATCCAGTAGTTAGGAAACCTTTTTCAATTATGAGCCCCATAAGCAAACACGCTTTTCAGTACGTAAATTAATTTATTAAAAGGTTTCAGAATAAAAGAAATTATTCGTCTAAAAGATCATTCAGCTTTGAAGTTGGTTTTTTGAAGTGATTTCCAGGGAGGAAAGTTACCATAGAGAGAGAGAGAGAGAGAGGAGAGAGAGAGAGAGAGAGAGAACGCAATAACTAGCCCTTCAAGAAAATTCCCCCACTGAAAAGAGGGAACAGAACCGAAATCTCTCTCCTTGGAAAAAGCTCATTCTGAAAAGCAGAGAGAGACTCTCTCAAAAACTAGACTTCCCCTTTAGGCCGCAATTGGCGCCTTTCAAACTCCCCATAGAATATTCTCCTGGGTGAAAGTTTACCGTGAACTTTCCATAAAAGTTTTTTAACAACTCCAGATTGAAAGCATTGACAGTATGTGAAGTATATCCAGAGGAACGGCTACCGCCCCCACCTTCCCCCCCTTCCCCTGACTTTTTTTTCTAGTTTTTTTCCCTCCAACACCCGTCTCTTTTTTCTGCAGTTTTTTTCCGTGTATCGGCTTTTGTATATTTTTTATGAAAAATAGTCAAGCGTTTTAGTTTTAAAGTATCTTTTATTTTAGTTGGAAGATTTAAATTGATATTGAAATGACAGGAATGTTTCGACAAAATGCTTATTTTCATACTAAGACATTGTACTTTACCTGTGTTGTCCTTTAGATTTGTAATTATTTTCTCCGCAATTTGAAGGACTCAGATGCCAAGTCAAGACTTTCCAAAAGATTAAGGGATTGGGGGTGGTACTTCAGAACTCATGATGACCAACAAGTTCTATTACTGTCCATCTGAAAACGAACTTCTTGGACATAGAATTTCATCGCCCTAATTAATTTTCCATTCGTCATCTGCCTTTCTAAATATTAATCCTTATCCAGGAAAAACGATTTAAGAATATCCAACGCAGACATTCAATTCACTGTGAAATCAACAAAAGCCTTCAAGTTAACCTAAAGAACATAAATTAAGGGATATATCATAACCTTGCTCGGTTGTAAAATTTTAGGAGATAGTTGTTGGTTTATTTTATGCAGGCTTTATCCCAGCACGTGACTGACATAAAGTAATAAAAGTAGCAAAGGGTCTTGTGTGGACCTTCAACCTCGGTCCACCTACGGATAAACCCCCATATAGCTAAAGCCTCCTGGCTTGAAATTTCAGCCTTTTAAAAGAAATTGATAACTAGAACATTTTCGCTGTATGTTTGTTTACTATATTTCCTTAAAATTGGAACATTGAAAGAAACGCCGGTCGTGACAAATATTACAATAATATACTTTTTCAGTGTTACCACAACGCAAGAATAATGTTTAACAAATGTGTTTTATTTCTTGCAAACTCGCTGGACACAAAAAGAAGACCATGAATTGCAGAGGAAAACCTTTGCTGGTGCTCGCTGGAATTTATTTCGGGGGCCAAATACACTTCCTTCCGCACTGCCGCAGAACTTCCGAGAGAAATGGTCACCCCAACAACACGGCACAAATAAAATAAAATAAATGAAAGGAAAAATATTTTTATAAATAATTGTGTAGAGATTAATGAGGAGAATATATACTCAAATTCAAAACGTTATAAGTAGAAATAAACAAGTCAACTAATAAACAACAACATGTATCATTGTAGCTGTAGAGTATTAAGCAGGATTATTCAAGACAATGGGGTAAAGCTCTTTTAGACTATCCTCATTTTTTTTCCAAACTTGCTAGCATCTGCTGTTCGATAGTTTTGCTGTAAATTACTTGGAAGATGCTCGTACTTGGCTGTACTACATCATAACAGCTCCAAAGAAGAAAACGATTTGTTAAAGTTAAATGACGGAAGAGTACATGTGAAACTTACAGCACTCATACACAACTTAACGAATTTACCAGAAGAAGAGAGAGAGAGAGAGAGAGAGAGAGAGAGAGAGAGAGAGAGGATGTACAGCGATTAAATGTTTCCATATATTCCCTGTTTGAATTCAGTTGCCATATTAGAAATTGTTACATAATTAATAAAATGCATAGGACAGCATTATTATAATTTTTTGCATGTT
>NC_061109.1:65267666-65287666 GCF_015104395.2 Macrobrachium nipponense
GATAGATGACTTAAGTCTGAAGAATCTTCCAAAAGGATCTAGTGTAGCCAGACAGTGTTATGCCAAAAAGAACAGGACTTCAACACTAGAACAGTGGCCTTAGAAGCCTCATTGTTGCCTCTGACCTTTCGCTATAACTTACCAAAATCTTGGTCATGAAGATCCTACTGTCCCATAGCAAAAGCTTTCGTAAACTGAGAAATCTTCAGGCCGCAAGGCGGGACTTCCTGAGGAAGGATTATGAGCGATGCTTTAGAAATAGGTCTGTCAAGTTGCTCATTCTTTTTCTCTTTCTATTTTTAATTTCTTCCTATTCTTTTATTCTCCCTTTCTGAATTTCTGAGTGCTTTCTCTTATACAATTCCTTGTTACATCTCCGTTGTTATTCAAATTCATTCCTCTTCCTTAGTCCACAATTCTCTTCCTCTTCCTTACCACTGTCAAACAGTACTCATTCAATTCAGAATGTTGCTTTGCTTCGCCAAATATTTCTTCATTCTTGCATATTCTTTGTCACACATTTCTTTTCTTCTCGTTAAGTCTTCTCAATTCGTCTTTGTTTAAGAAAAAAGAAGAAAAAGAAAGAAACACGAAGCTCTTACCTGAAGATAAAAAAAAGCTCGTTCAGACTGCATAATCGTGTGGCGGAAAACGACTGGTACCATTTTAAAAGTCACTTAAGCTAAAGTTGTCTGGCGCGAATTCGGTATTGGGAGCTTAGGAATCGTTGCGTGGATTCCCATTAAGTAGAAGATGAGGTCAATGCATGCAAACGTTTGCCTTACGGAATATTCTTCTGCCGTTTTCACTTGGGTTACTTGAGACGATAGAAGTGACTTTGTCAATAATCAAGGCTCAAATCTCAGACGGGAAAACAAGTGAAACAGAAATTACAATCTGTTGCTAGCCAAATCAGTACATTGGCTAACACAAAATAAAACGATGTGAAAAGAGAAGAGTGAAGTAAACAGCAAGTAACAAAGACTACAACAATCTACAACAATAAAACAATACACAACAACAAAGATTGTAACAAACATACAACATTTATAGCGACCAAAACTTGGAAACAACGAACAACAAATATAACGATAAAATGGTCAAAACAAAACAAAATTATAACGATCAAAAGAAGTAGAACAACAACAATTATAACAATAAAAATGGGAAAACAGCAATGATTATAACGATTAATAAAATGGTAAAACAACAAACAACCAGAGATTATAATGATAATAAAGATTACTTATTTTCATGCTTCTTTATTCATTATTATTATGCTTTACCTTCACGAAAGACTGTCCTGAAGAACCTTTTAACAGTAATTGCCTAAAATTTACAGCGAACACTTAGAACCCTGAAATATATGACTTACAATTAGCGTGATCTTATCACCATGTCATTGAAAAAAAAGTCACTGTATCGCCCTAACATTTGCAACTAATTTTTTTTAGAGCTTATATTGGTTTATGCTGGGAAATGTTTTGGAATGATATATTGTCCTCTGAATGTCAAACTAATGATATACAGTGTATTTGTGAACTCTATTTTATTGCGAAAAAGTAACTCACGGTTTCAGTGATATACTTTAGATTACAATTGTCATATAAATGAAATGCACAATCCTATATGAAAAGTAATATGTTCTTCTTATGTTCAGCACAAATACTCATGGACGAATAAAATTCTACGTTCGGTGTAGCTTTCGTCCAGCCCGGGGACAGCATGTATTACCATTGGCCGTATTTACTTTCATGCAGAATAAACGTTCTTTGGCTTGAACCTCAAGAGAGATCATGGCGTTTCCAGAACAGACGTTGTTGCCTCAACTCATTCTCATATCACCGCCAATTTCGGACGGTGACGTCAGATTCTCCCAGAAATGACAATCACGCTGGATTCGTTGACTGAGAGAATAAGATAGACTCTCCAGATGATTTCATTTGGTTTTATTGGAATACAATTTATTCTTAATGGTCAGGTATGGGTGTGTGTGTGTGCGAGAGAGAGATAATACCAGACCGAAATCTAAATTTTTATTTATATTTATTTCCCTGTTAATATTAATCCCCACATTATTTTCTGCCAAGTCTGATTTCTTCCTCAAAATTTAACAAGTAACAAATTCAATAAACTTTTTTTTTTTTTTTTTTTGGTATTCTTAATTTACTGTTTACAACCTTCCTCTCCAGTCATTCCACCTCAATCTCCTTGGAAGATCCAGTGCAATACCTTTCAAAGAACGACAGAGCACCAACCAACATACTTTCTAATCTTCATTTAGGAGGACAAACATGGAGTGATAATCGCTTTATCACAAACGTTGACATAACGCCAGTTCATTAGACGTGAAAGGGGAGATTTATGTTCCCATTCGTTTTGTTTCCTGATCTCTCTCTCTCTCTCTCTCTCTCTCGAACAAAACTGGAATATGCTAGAAAAACACACAAATATGCTATAAAAATACGCAAATTCCACAAAGGTGGAATTTGCGAGGAAAAGCGCCAATATCTATCGATTACTCATTCTCTCTCTCTCTCTCTCTCTCTCTCTCTCTCTCTCTCTCTCTGTATATGTGAATGTGTGTAATAAGGTTTGTTACTAGAACTTTGGGTATTTTTCTAATATTTAAGTTTTATTCTATAGGAGATACTTCTTGTTGCTGAACAGAAACCAAAATACTAAAGAAGGGAAAAGCAACTAGTCAACTCACTCAACATTATATATATATATATATATATATATATATATATATATATTATATATATATATATATATATATATATATATATACGTATATGTATATATTTTCGAAGCTAAAATTAATAGAACAACAGAATTAAAAACAGGTTCAGATTAACAGTTATTACCCAGTGGTGCTGAAGGCAAAAGCTGAGTGACTGTCAGGGTCCGTTTTGGTTCCGACGGAAACTCAAGAGAGTACAGAGGAGCTGACGTGGAGTGAGTATTTAATTGGGGAACCAGTTGTTTAATGAAAAGAGATTCCAGTATTGCCAATTGGTGTTCGTTTGGAGCTTTGCCCATTATCTTGAAATCCTTGTAATCAATTGTATTGTATTTGCATTTTTTCCAATCGTCTCTACTACAGGAAAATTCGGGGTTTGATAGTTTGACACCCTTACGATAGCAAACTCCACAATGGGAATCTAATCTTACCTTTAATAACCTCTGGTTGGAGCCCACGTACTTCCCCAGGTCACATCTGGGGCAATTAAACAAATATATGACTCTCGAGGTCATCAAAGGTAGTAGACTTTCCTTATATTTAAACAAGGACTTGATGGTCATTGGGTTACATGGGATCAATTTTAGGTTGACTGCCGGTAGGTATTTGCTTACAATAAGTGTCAATTCGTGATAAAAGAGTCTGTCATAGATTAGGGGGACACTAGAGTACAGAGGTAGTTTTGGTACCGTTGGTAGTTCAAATTGTGGGTGGAAAATATTATTAAGAAATTTTCGTAATTCTTTGTAAAAGAGTTCCGATGGAAAACAGTTATTTACAAAGTACTGATGGATAATCATAATTTCTTTATGAAACGTATTCCACCTGGATGTTAAATGCCCTGTGGAAGAGAGTAGAAAGCGAATTTAACTTGAAATTAAAAAAGCAGTGGCTGTAAAAGTTAGAACCCAGATCAGTAAACGTTCTCTTTCTAAAAACTGTGGTAATAAAATGTTCGTCAAGTCTAAAAACCGACACATCAAGGAAGGGCAGTTTATTTTCACTTTCATATTCGATTGTGAACTTAATATTTGGGTGCATTTGATTGGCAAGTTCGAGGAATTCGTCTGCCCGATCTTTATTTCTAAATAATAGGAATGTGCCGTCA
This sequence comes from Macrobrachium nipponense, assembly GCF_015104395.2. Classification (NCBI taxonomy): domain Eukaryota; kingdom Metazoa; phylum Arthropoda; class Malacostraca; order Decapoda; family Palaemonidae; genus Macrobrachium; species Macrobrachium nipponense. The sequence goes on from NC_061109.1 coordinate 65,271,521, forward strand.
ACATATCTGCTGTAAAAAAGAGGGTGACAAGCCAGAGGGCAGTCGTCCAGCAACTGCTCCTCCAGGATGAAAATATTAGCAAAATTAGGGCCTAAATGTGAACCCATGGCCATACCATCGATTTGTACGTATGTTTTTCCATTAAAAATGAAGGCCGTTTCCAGCACGGCAAACTGAAGTAACTTCTTAAACTTCGTTATATCAAAATTATTAAAAAGAACATCTGGGTTTGGGAAAATTCGATTTAAAATAATTTCAATTGTTTCATCCACTGGGAGTCTTGTGATAAAATCTTTTCTTTAAATTTTTCTGATTTTTTTATGCTATACTCATTAGTAGTTAAAGGAGCTAAAAGTGGGACTAAAAATTTGGCTAATTTATAATTAGGGGTATCACATGAGGTGAGTATGGGTATCATTGGGATACCTTCCTTGTGAATCTTAGGTAGCCCATACATTACTCCGAACGAATCACCTGTACTGTATAACAATTCGTAGGCGTCGGTACTGATAATATTATGGTCTTTTAGGTTTTTAAGGAAGCGGTTTATTCGATCCTCTACTTTAAAAATGGTTGAGTATTGAGGTTCACATATTTTTTGGAATTTTGTTGCATCACCCAAAATATTTTCCATTTTTTATACATATTCCTGTTTGTTTAGAATTACAGTACCTTTTCCTTTATGCGGTTTCGTTATTATCAACTCATCATGTTTACCCAGTTCTTTGAGGATATTTAGATCATTTTTAGAAAAGAATGGTGTCCATCGAGTAGTTAGGTTATAAGTTTTCTGGGCTAACGCCTGCATTTGAGTACGTAGATTCGCCACGTCAGTGTGGAGGCGAAGTTTCATTAACCTGGAAAACAAAGACTCCAACGAACAAAAAAATTGGTTGTAGGAAGGTTTGTAGCAAGGAAGGCCAAAGTGAGAGTAGGAACTCCTCTTTCTTTGATAATTTATCGTGAGATAAATAGAATACCGATTTATTAGCATGAAAATTAGTTATAGAGATTCCCAATTTACTCAGTTTCCTCTGATGAGTCCGCCGGACAATTGATACATAATCTGCAATACAATCACATCTGGTGACATTTAATCAAGCAAAGAACAGGTTTCTTTCAAAATACTGCAGTCAGTCTCAAAGGAATCACTGTCAGCGGTGGTTTCTGCCATTCCTTGGGACCATTGTTAATGGTCCTCTTCCTCTTATGCAAGTAGGTATGCAGTGTTGACAAATAGGTCAGGCCTTGAAAAAATTTTAATTTCAATAATCTTTATAAAGGATAACTATATTTTATCACTAGAATTTAGTACAAATAAAAATAAAGATATGTCAAACTCGCGAGATAAGCGTTTCTCCTACAGATTCAACTACTGACCATTTCAAGCCCTGCGATGCATAGGTTTTCTTGAATATCTTTTTAAATATCAACTGTATCTTCCTTAAAATTTGGCACAGCAGGTTTTACACCTTCCGCTCATATATGGCAATATAAATAAGTACCCTGAATTAATAATTAAGGCACTTTACTTAGAACATTTGCAATTTCCTCAATATTAGTTGTATATATACGAACACCTGTTGTTGGCTTAGCCAAAGAGTTAGGAAAGAAGCCCCGCCCACTACTCTCTTTTTAAGGCAGGTCCACACGCTCCGTTTTGCACAACAATTTGTCTGCATTTTATTGCGTCTACACGGCACATGATGTTTGCACGAGTTCGCCTCAGTTTGTCACAACATCGTCATGGAGGAGGTACTCCTTTTGTCAATTTTGACGTGTTGTGTTGTAAAAAGATTGGAACCTCTCAGAAGCACCCGGCGTTCAAAGTGGTCGCGAAAGTGGCTTTTGAAAAGGCAAACACTTCTCAAAGAATAAATTTTTTTACCACCATGTCTCTGTTGGCATTTTTATCAATTTCTTTGAATTTTTCCACTAAGCTTTCATAATCCTTCCCCTTTTTATCCCAGTCACTATAATCCTTTGATTTGACATGCCAAATGCATGGGAAACTCGTACAATGCAATGAATTCTGTGAGGAACTCTCGAGAACATTGCCTAAGGTCTGCCATTGTCGCTTGTTGAATTAAAACTGAGGCACAAAATGAAACGAAAGACGGTGCTACCGTCTACACGTACCGACTTGTCCTGCACAGGTTCATGGAATATCTATGCTCTCCTAGCTCAGTCATCGCTGCAACTGTACCGTCTTGCGCTGGAGTCAAAACTGTGCTGTTTTCCTGTCCACACGCAACGTTTTATCTGCAACGTCTTGAACTGTGCAGACAAAAGGTTGTGCAAAACGTAGCGTGTGGACCAGCCTTTACTCTATCTGATACTTATGAATGGAATAGTGTACTACCATATGTTTTTTTTACGTTTTAAAATGTACACGAACTACCATTTATTACTGGTTACTTTTCATAAAGCCATTTGTATGTTTTTATTTATTATGTGCCTTTCTTATCAATTTCCATGAGAATGGTGTGGTAGTGGCAACTTTAGATTATTATTGGAGATATAAATATGGAAGGAAAAAACAGATCATAGTTTATTTAAAAGTAAGATTCAACTATATAACGTTATTTTATTATATATATCCAATAAAGTATGTACAGTATATACAGAAATGTTACAGATTTTGAAGTAAATTTTTGCAGTAACCATGAAAACAGCATAGACATACAAAATAAAAAAAACTGGTGTAAAAATATATAAAAACTCATTAATTACCGGACTATATATACACACGTATAAGGATATTTCAGCTCACTCCCTATCACTGTCTAAAAACCGATCGTCCTCGTCATCACTGGCGTCGTTGACAACGATTGGATCTTTATGCAATCCCGGACGTTGTCAGTAAGCCAGTATTCGTTCACGAAAGCTTGACTTCGTTGGACAGCTCCTTCCCACACCTGTTTAGTAACAGCAAGCCTTACTTCCTCCAATCTGGCCTTTAGGTCTGCCCTGGTGAAATGCCGTAACGATGAACGTACATGTAGCTTCATATGCTCCCACACCTGCTCGATGGCATTGAGTTCAGGATGGGCGGGTGGAAGGCGGACGACTTCATGGCCCCACGAGCGAATGGTGTTATCCACCGGCTTGTTTTGTTTGCAGGTCTTCAGCAATTCAGGGCGTGTGGCGTGTGGTAAATAGGGTATACCTCGATTTTCCAGCCATTTTATTAAATCATCTTTTTTAGTTACAGATGTGGGACAATGACTATCCTCTGTTAACATATTATGGTATAGTGCATTACTATTATCAGGACAGACGGCTCAGGAAGGGATGGTAAAAGTGATCTTGTCAGCCATTGGAGGAACAATTTTCCATTCGTCTCTCCTTGCTAGTCCCCACTGGTGCTTTTTGCCGGGAAAAAGAGAAAAGCATTCTCAATGAATCCACTCGATGAGCCCGCAGCAACCACTACAAATCGTTCGCCTTCTCCCGGAGGCACTTGACGGCTGTATGTATAGCTGGTAATTGGCTGAGTATTGTCTACCCATTCCTTGCTGTCCACGAGGACAATGCTGCAACTTGATTGACCAATTAAAGCAGACAAACTAGATTGTATGGACGTATTTTTATACTTGAGCTATGGGTAGGGGACTTCAAATGCCTGCTCAAGCCGGACGTATAAACAACCATAAACACAATCTAAAACAGCTTGTTTAACGACTGCCCCTCTAATTTTTCAGAGGGTTATAATTTTCCATGGATATAACATATTTTATATACAAATACGAACATAATACGAAATACATATATTATATATAGTTATATATTATTAATAAATAGATATATATAATATATAATATATATATATATAATAATATACTCTAAATAAACCTAAGAGGTTCATTAATAAACCTCCCAAAGTAATGAAACACAAATAAACTTTATTGCATAAACTAATATGGATACATAAAACAACAATCCATAAAGTAATTTAAAAATGTAAAACACTATACGTCATAATCGTAGTACGGTACACTTTCATTCATATTTTGTTAACAGGGAGAGAAAGTCTCAGTCAAATGCAAAGAAATTGGAAATGTTCAAAAGTAAAGTTCCATTATTAATAATTTTAGATACTTAGTTATATTGCCATACGTTAGCGGAAGGTCTAAAACATGTTGAGCAAAATTTCAAGAAGATACAGTTGGTATTTAAAAAGATATTTAAGAAAACCTATTCACCGCAGGCCTTGAAGTGGTCAGTAAGATCATTGTTTCTGAACAAGTCGTTTGGTATTTCATAGTATTCAAATAGTTAAGGCTAAGAAATTCGTGTGAATATGAGGAAACTCCAAACAACATTTGATAAAGATCCAAAAATATTTGTTTCTCAGCCCAGGCGTTTTCTCTCCCGGGATCCAAGTCCAGCTTCCAAGGAAAGGACCAACTTCCTCCACCAAAGATCTCTTTGCGGAAAAAAGTCTTTCCTGGTGAACGAGATCAACTTTTCTCCTTCTCCGGAAATACAAAGTAGAACGTGGCCAATTAAAGAGGAGGCGTTTCTTGTTTTGAGTTATTTTTTTTCAAATTGTTTTAACACTGACTTTAACTGAACTGACACAAGTACTAAAGCTAATAGAAAAAACTTTAAAAAAACTTTTAACTTTTAATTTAATTTAACAAAACAAAACAGCCCAAATTCCAAACAACTATAGAATTAAATAATATATAGTAATATATAATAGACATAAGAATTATATTAATATATATATGATATTTGAAAGCAGATGCACGTCAAAACGAATAGAACTTTGTTATACATAACATAGTAAAAGCAAAAGGAGCGTTTTTCATCAGAGTAAATTCCTTCATTTGGTTTGAACTAAGTTCGATCGAACATTTGCTCTGTGAAAGTCTGCTTAAAACTTTGACTTTATTAGATTAAAGTTTGAACATTCCCAGATTTATTGTATTCATAAAAACCAAGTTAAAATGCTCCTCTTCCTAACAAACTTGTTACTGATCATGCAAACGTTTGCATTCGTTCTATGCTTGCCTGATATTATCACCTGCAGGATTAAATCCCGCTCCCCTTCCCTTCCATTCCAGCCATGTGGTCCCCCCACCCCTTATCCACCTTTCTACCCAAATTCCCCCCTCCCGACATCCACCCATCCCTTGGTCCAGTTTTAGACCACCACCCCCAACCAAATACTTTTTTCTTTGTAAGTTGTGGTTCCCTTTCTCTCATGTACCTTTCACACTTTCCTCTCGAGAAAAAAAACAAAACCCCAAAACTTTTCGTTTGGAAAAGAAGCCCTTTTCCTTTGGGGAAACAAAGTTAATTCTTTCAAGAAATAAGTTTCCGTAAGAATTACGTTATTTTGTTTTTTAAAGATTGTTTTTTTCTTAATGGGTAAAACAATTTAGCTTTAAAATTAAAAACGTTACTATTCCCAGGATAGGAATGAGGTTTGTTTTAAATGTTTCCATACGTAAGGGATATTTTTACCATATTGATGATAAACGTTTTAGCAAGAAAAACGTTCGAATTTTTGGAGGAGGGAATCCCATACAAAACAAGCGGATGAGAGGAGCGAGAGAAAAGGAGAGAGGAGAGATTGGACGAGAGGGAGAGACGAGAGATGAGAGAGAGAGAGAGAGGAGACACAAGACTTTACTTCTTAACGCATGCAAATAACCTCCCTCAGCATTTTCTTTTTTTAAATTTATTGATCCTGTCTGGATTAAACGGATATGTTTTTTCGTTATTAAAGTTCATTAAAACTCAAAATTGTGTATGCGGGGTAATATATATATTTATATATAAGATACTATATAGATATTATATATTATAATATATATATATATAATAGATATATATATGTTCCGCCCTTGTGAGAATCTTTAGGGCTTGAGCCCCCCTTACCGTTACCAGTTCTTTTTATTATAATATCTAATATATCTTATATTATAATATAAATCTTATTAATATATATATATATATATATATATATATCATATATATATGTGTGTGTGTGTGTGTGTGTGTGTGTGTGTGGTGGAAGTGTTTATGCTATCTATTCATATACTTTAGAGAAGTAACATTTCAAAACGACAGACTGCAAATTATCAGGGTTCCAATATTGGCAGGACATGAGAGAGAGAGAGAGACTACCAATAGGATCTCATAATAGGCTTATTTCGTAACTACATCTACTGGGCCGTGATTCAATCAGACGAGGTATTATTAAACCATAATAAAGGTATTGTAGTCTCAAAGGGGAAACTTCAACAAAACTTCGCTTCGGAAACTCTCCATAGTGTGTTTTATATTATAACTTGAGATGAAGATTTAATTAAGGGAGTAATGTTATGTAAGCTAAAATGACGTCATTAAGACAGTTCATTGTTGTGAAATATTCTTTGGACTTTAAAAATTATCATGAAGAACTGAGTTCATTTTGGTTAGAAAATTCCAACAAGTTTTACAATATTCTTCAGTCAGCAACGGATAATTCTGAACTTTCTTTAGGTGCTGGATAGAAAGAAATGGTTTCTTTATAATTAAAACTTCGGTAGATGGAAAATTTGCAGTAGTAGAATTAGATATTCAGAATTTGAATATATACTTTTATACTTGCCAAATATAGCATCCAGTATTGCAGGATCTGCAATAAACTTGCAGAGAACATTTGCCAAAAAATAACACTCGAGAAAATTGATGTCGGAGACATAACTCTTTCCATTGTAATTACAGCCTTCCTCTCGCCCAGTAGCTTGAGTCACGCTGTGTGAACGTTCTTTCTATTCTAAATAAATTTCGAGGCAAAACACATCTCCACAACAAGTTTCTTATATCTATCTGAAAATCCCTCTCATGTTGTCTCGTCCTCCCGTATGTCTCTGGAGAAGCATGTGTCAGATGAGCGAGGCCAGAGATATGGCCTGTTCTATCATCACTGAACACGTTCCTTTTATGACCTATGGCTAAAACGAATATTTTTTTGAGATATGCTGTTACTAAGGGTATGTTTTCTTGCAGTATTTTACACTTTCTGAGCTTCAACTTCGACAAGTGGGAAGTTCTCAATCATATAGAGAGAGACAGACAGAGAGAGAGAGAGAGAGAGAGAGAGAGAGAGAGAAAGAGAGAGAGAGAGAGAGAGAGAGAGAATGGTAGCAGAAAATCTTAACTGGGATCTTTCCACGTTCGTTCGTGCTCTATAAACAGAAATAATAATAATAATAATAATAATAATAATAATAATAATAATAATAATAATAATAATAATAATAATAATGGCAGAGTGGGTTAGGTCGTCAATGGACTGGTTAAGCAACACTGGGGCTGGTCAGTCGTTGGATGGGTGACCACTCTCCTCGGCGTTGATTCCTTGGGAAAGGATCTTTACCATAATTTCCTCAGTCTACTCAGCTGTAATTGAGTACCTATCCCTGATGGGGTAGGGTCCAGCTATGGGTTCAATAGCAAAACTCAGCAATGATGTTAAGAAATGAAGGAATAAACGACAACGACGTAAATGGAACCTCTGGCAACAGAGGAGCTTCGTCCGGCAACCAGGTATTCAACCCAATTGAAGGGGAAGACGGTCAGGTACTTGGAGGTCGTCATCCAGCAACTGATCTCCACAACGACAGTAATCAACAGCCTGAGATTGGAGCTACAGAAGAAAAAAGGAAGAAATGGACAAGAGAAGAAAATAAGGAAATATGGAGATGCTACATCAGAAGCAACCTGACGGAGAGAGAGGATATAGAGGAAGGATGGTGAACATCTGGAATTAGAGGAATATCACCCCCCAAACAGAGCAGAGGCTGGCAGGCCAAGTAAGGAACATAAAGAAAAAGAACTGGCTCTCCCCAACAGAAAGAGAAGAACTGGAAAGGGAAATGTAATACGACAACCGATTACACGAAGACGAACTGAGAGACGATGCCACAGAAGACGACAGGGATGATGAGTATCAAACAACGGCACACGAAGAAACACCGACGAAGTAACAGACAGGACGGAATGGGTAGAAAAGATTAGACAATGGATGGTGCCAGATACAGAGAGAACAAAGATCCCCTCCATGAAAGCCTACAACACCAAGAAATTAAGGGAGAAAACAAGTGAGGTCAATGAAATAATGGGCATAATACACACCACCAGTATCACAGAAACAAATAACTTGGCATATGCAGGAGTAAGATTAGTAGCAGAACTCATGGGGATTCGAACACCAACACCACCAGCACAACCAACCCACATCAACCAAAACAGCAACCTCCTTGGAAAAGGCGCCTGGAAAAGCATTTCATGGTGATGAGATCTAGATCTGACTTGACTAAACTGAAAGAGATGGCAGAAAAAAGGCTAAGAAGCAAGAAAACAAGGGAGGAACTGAACGAAAAATACAAAGTACAAGAGAGGGGACTAAACAACGCAATAAAAGATGTAAAACAGAGGCTTAACGCCAAAGCACATAAGATCCAGCGGTACATGAACAGGAATAAGGGATACCAACAGAACAAACTATTTGGAACCAACCAGAAAAGACTATACAGCCAGCTAAGAGGGGAAGACAACCACCAAGATATTCCTGAAGCCGAACCAAATAAGGGACTCTGGGAAAACATATGGAGCGATCCGGTATCACACAACAAACATGCAACATGGCTCCAGGAAGTCAAGAAAGAAGAAACAGGGAGAATAAAACAAAGATTCACAGAGATCACGACAGACACAGTCAGACACCAACTAAAGAAAATGCCAAACTGGAAAGCCCCAGGTCCTGATGAAGTCCATGGATACTGGCTCAAACACGTCAAGGCCCTACACCCACAAATAGCAGAACAACTCCAGCATTGTATCTCAAATCACCATGCACCCAAATGGATGATCACAGGAAGAACATCCTTAGAACAAAAAGACAAGAGTAAGGGAAATATAGCCAGTAACTACAGGCCTATCACCTGCCTACCAATAATGTGGAAGTTACTAACAGGTATCATCAGTGAAAGGCTATACAAACTACCTAGAGGAGACAAACACCATCCCCCACCAACAGAAAGGCTGCAGAAGGAAGTGTAGGGGCACAAAAGACCATCTCCTGATAGACAAAATGGTAATGAAGAACAGTAAGAGAAGGAAAACCAACCTAAGCATGGCATGGATAGACTATAAGAAAGCCTTCGACATGATACCACACACATGGCTAATAGAATGCCTGAAAATATATGGGGCAGAGGAAAACACCATCAGCTTCCTCAAAAATACAATGCGCAACTGGAAAACAATACTTACAAGCTCTGGAATAAGACTAGCATAGGTTAATATCTGGAGAGGGATCTTCCAGGGCGACTCATTGTCCCCACTACTCTTCGTAGTAGCCATGATTCCCATGACAAAAGTACTACAGAAGATGGATGCCGGGTACCAACTCAAGAAAAGAGGTAACAGAATCAACCATCTGATGTTCATGGACGACATCAAACTATATGGGAAGAGCACCAAGGAAATAGGTACCCTAATCCACACTGTAAGGATTATATCTGGGGACATCAGGATGGAGTTTGGAATAGAAAAATGCGCCTTAGTCAACATACAAAAAGCCAAAGTAACAAGAACTGAAGGGATAAAGCTACCAGATGGGAGCAACATCAAACACATATATAAGACTGGATACAAATACCTGGGAATAATGGAAGGAGGGGATATAAAACACCAAGAAATGAAGGACACGATCAGGAAAGAATATATGCAGAGACTCGAGGCGATACTCAAGTCAAAACTCAACGCCGGAAATATGATAAAAGCCATAAACACACGGGCATTGCCAGTAATCAGATACAGCGCAGGAATAGTGGAATGGACGAAGGCAGAACTCCGCAGCATAGATCAGAAAACCAGGAAACATATGACAATACACAAAGCACTACACACAAGAGCAAATACGGATAGACTATACATAACACGAAAGGAAGGAGGGAGAGGACTACTAAGTATAGAGGACTGTGTCAACATCGAGAACAGAGCACTGGGGCAATATCTGAAAACCAATGAAGACGAGTGGCTAAAGAGTGCATGGGAAGAAGGACTAATAAAAGTAGACGAAGACCCAGAAATATACAGAGCCAGGAGAATGACAAACAGAACAGAGGACTGGCATAAGTAACCAATGCATGGACAATACATAAGACAGACTAAAGAACTAGCCAGCGATGACACATGGAAATGGCTACAGAGGGGAGAGCTAAAGAAGGAAACTGAAGGAATGATAACCGCGGCACAAGATCAGGCCCTAAGAACCAGATATGTTCAAAGAACGATAGATGGAAATAACATCTCTCCCATATGTAGGAAGTGCAATACGAAAAATGAAACCATAAACCACATAGCAAGCGAATGTCCGGCACTTGCACAGAACCAGTACAAAAAGAGACATGATTCAGTGGCAAAAGCCCTCCATTGGAGCCTGTGCAAGAAACACCGGCTACCTTGCAGTAATAAGTGGTACGAGCACTAACCTGAGGGAGTGATAGAAAACGATCAGGCAAAGATCCTCTGGGACTATGGTATCAGAACAGATACGTGCAAATAGACCAGACATGACGTTGATTGACACAGTCAAGAAGAAAGTATCACTCATTGATGTCGCAATACCATGGGACACCAGAGTTGAAGAGGAAGAGAGGGAAAAAATGGATAAGTATGAAGATCTGAAAATAGAAATAAGAAGGATATGGGATATGCCAGTGGAAATTGTACTCATATTCATAGGAGCACTAGGCACGATCCCAAGATCCCTGAAAAGGAATCTAGAAAAACTAGAGGCTGAAGTAGCTCCAGGACTCATGCAGAAGAGTGTGATCCTAGAAACGGCGCACATAGTAAGAAAAGGGATGGACTCCTAAGGAGGCAGGCTGCAACCCGGAACCCTACACTATAAATACCACCCAGTCGAATTAGAGGACTGTGATAGAGCAAAAAAAAATTTATAATAATAATAATAATAATAATAATAATAATAATAATAATAATAATAATAATAATAATAATAATAATAATAATAATAATAATAACAGCTCAAAATAACTAAAAGAAAAAGAAAACCAGGAAAACCATCTGAAGGAAAACTGAGCGCTTGACCACCTCACCGAAAAAAGTCAACTTTTAGCAACAAATGTATCGTTTCCTAACTCTCCTCCTTCGGTGTTCCATTTTAGGACTGAAGAAGGAGTAGGCAAAGTTCCGAAACTTTCCGTGTCAACATCCATTGCCAAAAGTTCACCTTGCAACGGCAGTATATATTTCCAGATGTTGTCTCTCTCTGGAAACAACTTTAATGCAACTCTGGTCACTTTGGTAACTTCCTGCATCTGATATTCATAAACCAATGAAACGAGGTGGCTAGTATTCCCTGGATGTTGTGATTCAGTTAATTTATATTATATGTCGAAATATGAGTGAATTTTTTTTAACTCGTCTCTTTTTATAGAATGTATTTTACCTATTAATCATTTTTAATAAATATAAATACATACTACTGAAATAGATATTACTTATTCAGTTTTATCTCTGAATGTCATATCCAAGCAGTTTAGTGTTAGAGTCTAATGGCTAAAAATAATATCATTAATCATAACTCTAATAAAAATAGGTAATTATTATTACAATTATTATTATTATTATTTTTTTTTGCTCTATCACAGTCCTCTAATTCGACTGGGTGGTATTTATAGTGTGGGGTTCCAAGTTGCACCCTGCCTCCTTAGGAGTCCATCACTTTTCTTACTATGTGTGCCGTTTCTAGGATCATACTCTTCTGCATGAGTCCTGGAGCTACTTCAGCCTCAAATTTTTTCCAGATTCCTATGATTATGAGTACAATTTCCACTGGCATATCCCATATCCTTCTTATTTCTATTTTCAGGTCTTGAGACTTATCCATTTTTTCCCTTTCTTTCTCTTCAGCTCTGGTGTCCCATGGTATTGCGACATCAATGAGTGATACTTTCTTCTTGATTTTGTCAATTAACGTCACGTCTGGTCTATTTGTACGGATCACCCTATCTGTTCTGATACCATAGTCCCAGAGGATCTTTGCCTGATCGTTTTCTATCACTCCTACAGGTTGGTGCTCGTACCACTTATTACTGCAAGGTAGCTGGTGTTTCTTGCATAGGCTCCAGTGGAGGGCTTTTGCCACTGAATCATGCCTCTTTTTGTACTGGTTCTGTGCAAGTGCCGGACATTCGATTGCTATGTGGTTTATGGTTTCATTTTTCGTATTGCACTTCCTACATATGGGAGAGATGTTATTTCCATCTATCGTTTTTTGGACATATCTGGTTCTTAGGGCCTGATCTTGTGCCACTGTTATCATTCCTTCAGTTTCCTTCTTGAGCTTTCCCTTCAGTAGCCATTGCCACGTGTCATCGCTGGCTATTTCTTTAGTCTGTCTCATGTATTGTCCATGCATTGGTTTGTTATGCCATTCCTCTGTTCTGCTTGTCTTTCTCCTGTGTCTGTATATTTCTGGTTCTTCGTCTACTTTTATCAGTCCTTCTTCCCATGCACTCGTTAGCCACTCGTCTTCACTGGTCTTCATATATTCCCCCAGTGCTCTGTTCTCGATGTTGATGCAGTCCTCTATGCTTAATAGTCCCCTCCCTCCTTCCTTTTGTGTTATGTATAGTCTGTTCGTATTTGCTCTTGGGTGTAGTGCTTCGTGTATTGTCATATGTTTCCTGGTTTTCTGGTCTATGCTGCGAAGTTCTGCCTTCGTCCATTCCACTATTCCTGCGCTGTATATGATTACTGGCACTGCCCATGTGTTTATGGCTTTTATCATATTTCCGGCGTTGAGTTTGACTTGAGTATCGCCTTGAGTCTCTGCATATATTCTTTCCTGATCGTGTCATTCATCTCCTGATGTTTATATCCCCTCCGTCCATTATTCTCCGGTATTTGTATCCCGTCTCATCTATGTGTTTGATGTTGTTCCCATCTGGTGGCTTTATCCCTTCAGTCCTTGTTACTTTGCCTTTTGTATGTTGACTAAGGCACATTTTTCTATTGCAAACTCCATCCTGATGTCCCCAGATACAATCCTTACAGTCTGGATTAGGGTATCTATTTCCTTGATGCTCTTATTATTATTATTATTATTATTATTTATTATTATTATTATTATTATTATTATTATTATTATTATTATTATTATTATTATTATTATTATTATTATTATTGATGAAAGTTCGCTGAAAGATCACAAAAGAAATTCAGAGGAGTAGGCAGGTTAATATCATACTCTCTATCTCTCTCAAGTATCTATGTTTAGACATGTAAACTTTGGTTTTAGTTTTCCGTAAAATATGGTAAATTATTGGTCAGAAATCTCCATAAACTTAATGTGATAAAAAATTGCAGCAAATTACAAAAATTAACGACAATTAATACAGTTAAAATCATTCTTGCCTATGTGAATTACATGACTGAAAACCAGGAATATTGTCTCATATTCTGAATGCTTCCGTTGCATTCACTCTGCATGCAAGCATGAGTGGCAAGCAGCAAAATGTCCCTTTCCCCTTGAAATATCGTGCTCAATGCGTCATTTCTGCTGTTTATTGTGTAATATTCTTCATGCAAATCCTCCCCTTAGAGAAAATTATTACTCTCTAATGTTTTACATGTGGGAAACTTGGTAGGATAGGATGCAGCAACCTGAGTCTACGTAGATCGAAAACTGCAGTGTCGTGAACAAAATCATCAGTTTTATATAGTAAGAGGTAGATTGCAGCCAATCTGAGTCTGACCATAGACGTTAGTCCAAATTTACTCTCCACTTTAACACATAGATCTTACATTTATTTATCGTTTTTCCTCTGTTCTTCATATGTCATTATCTGTAGATAAACATGGTGTGTGTGTGAGAGAGAGAGAGAGAGAGAGAGAGAGAGAGAGAGAGAGAGAGAGAGAGAGAGAGAGAGAACTAATGGAAGTTTTCTTTTTTCTCACCTTTAATCCAATTTCATGCACAGATCTTCTGCCAATGATTATCTTCTATCGATTCCTTGATCACGGAATTATAAGATATCTGTGAGTGTGTGTGACAAATAGTTTCTCCTCTTTGTCAAAAGATAATGTCCACGGATTCTGGCCTACTATTTGAGCAATGCCTCTCTAGTTTGGTATGGTATTTGAGTAACGGTTCTCCAGTTTCCATATTTGTCTACATCAAACAATGTATTTTATCCAATACTTCGTTTTCCCCGAATTCCACTTCGAAGAATTCCTCAAAGCTTTTGGAAGAAGTGAAGAGGTTGTGTACACCTTCCAATTAAATCGGACTGAACTGTGTCAATATTTACCCTTGGTTGCAATGGTGTACTTCTCATCTTTAATGAAAATGCATTTTGGTATTCATTTAAAAATCTTATATCTTTGATTTTAAAGCGCGTATACATAAATACACGTACGCAACCACCAACACACACACACACAGCAGAGGAGGAACGGAATGGAGAGAGAGAAGATGAGAAGACGAAGAGAGAGAGAAGGATGAAGGAGAGAGAGATTATAAAGGATTAGGCCTCTTTGCGATACTCTTCACGGTGTTGAACGAATCTACAGGAGAGAACGACTAAGAAAAAAGGTTTTTAACATCAAGACAGACTACGAGCCATACCATTTGAAACCACCTCTCATTCACCTTCCTCTAAAATAATTGAGAATAACACTCCTGAGACATTCCAAACGGGCCACCCCCTTTAAAAAAGAAAATAGAAAAATTAAAAAATAAGGCACAACTCCTAAACCATTTACCAACTCCAGCTCGAGGTGTCGCTACCCACCAACCAGTTCAGTAGACCCCAAAAGGCAAAAGGACCCTATTTCATCATGAACGTCAGAGCAATTGTGGCTTCTGGAATTCCTCTCACTGCTGCAAGAATTCTCTCGGAAAGGTCTCGTCATATCCAGACTAAGTCTCGGCCTTTCTCGGGATTTCTGAAATGTCTTGCAGGAGGTGTTGTCAACTCTGTCTCTAAACTGTAATGCAATTCCTGCTTCATAGACTAAAGGCAAACTTTGTAACATTGCTCATTCCTGCCTTGTGTTATTCGTCGTGCCAAGAATTTAAAGTTTATCCTAAACGTATTACAAGAATTTTAATATCTTAATCAATTGTTATCGATACAGTATGATGATCTATTAACGTTACCTCAATTCGACGTACATACGGCATAACTTACATTACGAGTTTGTGCTCCTATAAAAGTAGCCTATTTACGAGAGAGAGAGAGAGAGAACAAAATCTGCAGTGAACACGCTGACGGTAGGAGATGCAGCATGTATGCATGAAAAGTAACGTATGAGGCTGTAAAACCCGAGATCCCTTTCACAAAATGGCATCTTAATAACCGAGCATTTTCCGGCGCGCCTTTAGTAACATCTTACCTCCATTGTTCGAGATCTTTACAGCTGTGGCGTGCTCGAATTTTGGGGCTGGACAAAAAAAAAAAAAAAAATCTCTTCCGTACGAACAACGATTTTCCTGTCATTTCCGAGAAGGGAGACTTCAAAGTCTTGAATAGTGGCCCAAAAGCAAAGCGGCAATGGTGCGTCGATTAAAATAATAATAATAATGCCCCTTCGTATCGCAGCTGTACTCGGACTTATAGGCATCTGGAGTGTCACTATTCATCTCAGTGACCTCAAAAGCTATGGATTGGACACTAATATCTGTAGTGTTTAGTTATTTTTGGATGTCACCACCTTCCCACCTCCTTCTAACCCCCATTTTTTAGGGGACAAAACTTGGACTTAAAGAACATTGGAGGTATCACTATTCATCTCTGCAATCTTGAAAACCATAAATTATACACTGATATCTGTTGTTTTCGGTTATTTTGGAATGTCATCCCCTTCCCACCCCTTCTCATCCGTCCTTCCTATTGGGGTGAACTTTGATTTGAAGGCCATCAGAAGTGTCTCTATTCATCCTAGCAACCTAAAAACTATGGCTAAGACACTAATATCTGTCATTTTCTGTTATTTTTATAGATCACCCCACTTTCTATCAGGGCTAAACTTGGACTTAAGGCCATCGGACGTGTCACTATTCATCTCACGACCTCGAAAACTATGGACTAGGCACTAACATCTGTC
>NC_061109.1:65292666-65305166 GCF_015104395.2 Macrobrachium nipponense
GATCGGAGACGTCAATGTCGGTCCTAATTTCGTGCCTGTTCGTTGGACGGTTGTTCGATCCATGAGGGGACGAAATTATTGTAAACTAAAAATTCCCCATCGGTACATATATGAAAAACATACATCAATTCCGAGGTAGAGCAAATTAGATATTAAAGGAAATTTGTAGCTCGAATGATATATATTATATATATATATATATATATATATATATCTATATATATATATATATATATATATATATATATATATACATATATGTATTATATATATATATATATATATATATATATAATATATAGTATATATATATATATATATATAATTATATATATATATATATATTATAAGTTTTCAATGACTAGTTATGGCCGTCTGTTCTGTTTAGGTGGCCAGGAAGTGGCCCTGAAAGCTTGTAAATTTTGTAAATAAAATCTTAGGAATACATGGTGCAATTGCAGGTGATCAAATTTAATACATATATATAATTTTAATTATATTAATATATATTTAATTATATAATATTAATAATAATATATATATATATATATATATACACATGTAGAACTTCTACTTATACAACAAAAACGAATGCAAATGACTTGCCGTAGCAGAGGACTCGCCAGTTTTCTGTCAATAACATTTGCATATCATTGTTACCTGGGAAAATACTGTTTTGAGTTCTGAAACGAAAACCTTTTCTAGTTCATGTACACTTGATTTATTTCGAGAATATTTTTCTTGCTAATGAAAAAAAACGAAACAGTCATTTAATCTACTTTTCTTTGAATGACTAATTTTTCAAGATAGTGTACAAGTAATTCAATTATATTACAAAGAAGGAATAGTCAAATATGCTGCGTTTATTCCATTATAAATCATAATTATACCCGGATATGTTTCTTTGCAGTCAAGAATTATTCATTACGAGACTAACTTATACCTTACAAATTATATCTAACGAAAGAAAGTGTAATATCATCGGTTAAATTTCCAGGATAAGTACTCTGCTTAAATTTTCCTAAATTTTTAGAAATATATAAGGAATCCTTAAAGATCTATGAACAGTGCTTAGAAGTACGTCAAAAATGGCGTTTCATGGCTTGAAGGGAAATAAAGTTACTAAAGAACTTAAACATGTATAAGACGAAATTCTCTAAGCTATCTTAAATATACGGTTATCATCATAACAGATATAGATATCCTTTTATTTCAAAATACAGTGCTTGAGAGAGAGAGAGAGAGAGAGAGAGAGAGAGAGAGAGAGAGAGAGAGAGAGAGAGAGAGAGAGAGAGGCTAATAAACTCGTATGGAACGGGCAGCCTTCTTATTTAATAAAAAAAAAAAGATCCAATATTTCTAGGCAGCAGCAACAAACAAATATTTTGAGCAAGTTATTAAATGATACTGGGTGTGTGTGTATGTGTGTGTGTTGTGTGTGTGTGTGAGAGAGAGAGAGAGAGAGAGAGAGAGAGAGAGAGAGAGAGAGAGAGAGAGAGAGAGATATTTCTATTTGCTTTGTGTTACGTTGCTTTAACGCTCAAAAATGGATATATTATGTTTCAGAGACCAAATTCCTTTATTTGCATAGACCTTGGTAAAATATTCAATTTTGTCATTGTTGAAAAAGTTAAAAATGGAAGTCTTCCCAATTTTGAATGGATGATCGTCCAGATTTTATTTCGAAAATATTTCTAAACTTCAAAAAAAAGATTAACAACGAGAACAAAAGAAACGAGGAACGAGAGAAGAAAATGAAGTGGCAGAGGGAGAGAATAGAGAGATGTAAGAGAGGATAGAGAGAGAGAGAGAGAGAGAGAGAGAGGCGAGGTGGTGAATCATCTAACCTCTGCATTAATAATCAAACCAAACTTGAAATGAAGACTTTACTGTTTATGGAGATCTAGAACTTGTTTTTCCTGTTTCCTTTCATTCAGTTCAATTACACAGCAGAGTTACTTGTCCATTAGGACATCCTGAGGTGAATAAAGATATAAGTTTAGTATTGCCAACAAAATAAAATTAAATGAACACGGACAAAAGTTTTTGTGAGATGTTTCTTTCGAAAAGTAGAAATGGTAATTGAATTTCTTCGAGAATGCCAATAAATTTTGGGTAATTCATAATGATAGAAACTTGTGGACGATTTTTGTCTTATTTCATATGTATATCAGTGGGCATTTCATGGCAACGAAAAAAAAAAAAGTATTTGATTTCAAATCTGGACATGTGTAGACGACATCTTGTCTCCTCCTAGAAGTATATCACTTACTACACCATGGTGAAAACAAATCTACTTCAAATATTTGTGATTGAGTACAAGAACAAGCAAAAGTGCAGAGTAGTATTCCTCCGAAACAAACGCAAGTACAGTAAGCATATATATGCAGCCTCCGGCAAGAGTAGATTACAAGTCCAGTCAAGCATGCAACTCCTATGTCTGAGCATCTTCCGTCACCCGGAAGTTACGCTCTTCCTCTTACGTGTTTTCCTGCTGTGGATTTTTCCTCTTATTTCATGGATGCGGCTTTGGGCAGTGGTGGCATTCTATGCTGAGTATTTTTGAAATGTAGTTTTTTTTTCTTTATTTATCGAATGTGACATGTTCGTTCTTCTTATAGAGAAACATGATTTTTTAGGGGGTGGGGGGTTTTACATTTAGCAAATGAAATTAAATTGGTATGTGAAATTGCTTGAGGATTATGCAGTTCTTTGTTATTGTTGTGTATATGTTAATTTTTTAATTTTTTTTACTTTCTGCTTTCAATATTTGACACTAAGAGAATGCTTTTAGAATGTTTGATACTCCTTTATGCCGTTATCATCAATCATCTGTAGTTTCAACATTTAACATTCTTCATAAGGAAAATGTTTTGCAAAGAGTTCACTATTTAATCTTTTTCTGCTATTAACAACTGAAAGTATCAACCAAGGCAGCTTACGCTCTTTCAATTCTTGGTAAATTATTCTTCATTCCTTGGATCTAGAACATACCCAGGTCATGCAGCTACACATTTTTACAAAACTCTAAAACTCTAACAGACAGATCTAGAAAACTATGCTGACTGAGCCAAAGGGCACAATTAGAACCTAATTCTGACAGCTAAAAGACTAATCTAGATTCACAAACAGAACCACGTATATAATTAAAAGATCCTTCAATAAAAAAAATAAAAAAAACATTGGAAAAAATATAAAATCGATAATTACCTCTGCTTTCGTAGTCATCACGTTTACTTTTTGTTCTGGAGGTAAAAGTTTGCTTTTCCTCCTGATTACTTTTCCTAATAAGCCATAATACTGGGAAACTCATTAGTCTCCTCCTATCCATCAATTCGGCCCGAGACAAAAATTGGATTTGTGGTTAACAGGGCACTGCAGAGGGGAAAAAAGTCCTGCGGGGGATGAATCCTTCACCTGGAATGATGAAAAAAATATATTATATAATAAAAATCGTTTGAGGCACGTTGATTTACAAGATGAAAAGTAATGTAACAGAAATTGGTCATACGCTATAGAAAATTATGTTCCAGATTCCAAACTTCATAACGAGCATTTCAAAAAAGGAATTGTAAGATTAGTCCAGCTTAATTTAGGCACAGGCTCTTGCATTAATAAAAACTGTAATAAAAGTAGAATTAATATATATCTATATATATATAATATAATATATATATTAAATATTATAATATATATATATGATATATATATATTCAAACTAAATAAAAAAATTCATCACACCACATCAAAAGTTGTGAACTTTTTAAACTTTGTTCTTTGAGACACACACCCTACAGTTATAAATTTCAATGTTCACAGGAATATGAAGAAAAAATTCAAATATTATTATTATTGAATACGACCATAGAAAAGAATGATTTTAGCTTAAAAACGAGAATTAAGATTTTTCATCAATAACAGTTTCTAACTAATCACCTCAGAATGATTTCGCAATTAGTTTTTGAAAGGGTTCTGGTGCAAGTGAGCGTCTCACTTATATTTACTTCAGCGTCATTAATATGCCTGGACATCAACTTGAATTTTATCTCAGCCTCACTGAAACCAGAGGGGGAATGTCAACCACAAGTGTCATTTTGCTTTCAGTTCAAAAATTAAGAAAGTCGTGATTTGGCCAATCTTTGAATATCAAAATAAAGTTTACTTAATCAAAATCTTTTATTGCCTTATGAAAACAAGTAAATAAAATGACATCATATCAGTATATATAATCTGCAATGAAAAAAGATGACTACAGTGGAAGACTAGATAGCTAAAAGTACAAATGAGATGAATCATATCTTTTCTTTGTTTCGAAGAACTACAAAGGAATTTCAAATACTGGAAGTATAAGAAAAAACAGAACGCATAAAATAACGCTAATGCATAAAGCTTTGCTCTCTAATGGATCTGGGATGTTTTCCTTGCTGTAGTTTTTTCAATAACATTTTTTCGTTTGATGTGGAAAATCCAGAACATCTATCCTGTATTAGGCAAGCCGTGATGTACATTCAGTAGCTCTAAGAGTGATATTTGTGCTTTTATATCGGTGTGCGGCTCTGTTTATGAGAGAGAGAGAGGAGAGAGAGAGAGAGAGAGAGGAGACGAGAGAGAGAGAGAGAGAGAGGGGGTGGGTGGGGGGGGGGGGGGGGGGCGTCCAGGACCACCGAAATACAATTTTGGAATATCTGGGAATGGAATAATGTGAGAATGAGAAGTTGGGGGGAGGCGGGGTTAATGGATTGCAAAACAGGAATGTTTACTTGGACTCAGGTTTTTTTGTTTTTTTGGTTTTCTATTTTTTTTTTTTTTTTTTTTTTTTTTAGAAATAAGAGTAAGCAGCAATTCAGTTCATAATGGACCTAAGGTTTCTTTTACTGAAGCATTTTATTTTAATAAACAGAACGAAGATAAGGTGAGTAGCAATAAGAAGGATTGATTTATAGGTGTCGGGAACAAAAATTTGGCGCTACTAACAAGTTTGTTGGTGACTGAAAATAAGAATAACTTTGGTAAGTGTAACTTAGTTGTCATTAATTTCCTGTTATTATTTAAGTTTTTAGAGGTTAAATATTGAAGTATTGTATTATTTCTTTATTAGCTAGTTGTCTCCTCACCGGTGGTTATATTGGTGTTTGTTGTTGGCTAACGATTGTTTTATATTTTCATGTTGTGTTGGTGACGTGGCTGGGCTCCCTTGTTATCCGAAGAATGGAGATTTTCTCTTGAAGGAGTTTGCCTCAGTGTGTTTCTGAGCCTTCAACCTTGAAGGGCACGGCTATTGCTGTTGGAACTATATTTATTCCTCGCCATATTGCAGAGTTAAATTTTGACGCTGTATAGCTTAGTAGAAATCCTTAATCTGCAGCAAGGCCCTTTTATTCTGCATTTTGTGTACTGCCCTTGGTTCGGTAAAAGCCAAGGGGACCTCTCTGTCCCAAGGTAATGACTGTTATACCTAAATTTATTTATTGAGATCACGACCTGTGATTCTCTGCTGAAGTCATTTGTGGTGCTAGTGAAAGCCTTCCAACACCATAGTTTGGGATCAATTTTCCCTGCCACCCAGATTAAGCCTCCGGACGTGGAGTTTGATATTGTCCTCCAAGAGGAGACCTATACAGTCGTTTGAGGAAGTTGTTAGGGATATTTAGATTGTATTTGTTAGGATATTCTTACTTTTCGCTTACCTCCTCCTTTCTTTAATTGTGTAATTGTTTTCTTTTGCAGGAAGATAAGAGTGAGTGTTTTCTCATTAAATACTGTATTATTGAGGTGCAGGTGTTATTTCTGCCTGAAACATATGTATTAAAATTAAGTAATTTTTTTTTTTTTTTTTTTTTTTTTTTTTTTTTTTTTTGGTTTTTTCTTTGTCCCCTTGAATTGACTTTGCACTCTTATTGAAGTTGGATACTATTCCACCTTTTGTGGACTTAGAACGGTCTTTTGGTGAATCCTACTTGATAAAAGTTTAGTGTTTTGTGTGGTGGTCAAACCAGCCATCACATAAGTGATGTAATCTTAGATATGCAGGATCTGTATATAGAATTAGAAATATAAATTAATGAAAGATAGAACTGCAGGTAATTTAACTTGTCAATCAAACGAATCTAATATTTAGCAAAAGAAAGCTCAAATTAACCAAAAGGATCTGACACCCGATCAGCGAGGCTTTCATGGAAGTTTCTCTCTCTCTCTCTCTCTCTCTCTCTCTCTCTCTCTCTCTCTCTCTCTCTGAATCTGAAAAATTAATAAACATAGTAATATATAGACACCCTAATACTAAAGAGTTTGACACAATAATAGAAAAATTGGATGATATATGTAGAAATCACTAGGACTGGACTATTCTCGTATCCGGAGAACTAACTTTCCTTTCGTAGACTGGAAAGAACGAATAGGAGATTGTGGTTGTATTTATACATATAAAAAAGAGAGTAATAGTAGTGCAGAAGATAAGAGGCAATTCGAAAAGCTATTAGATATGCTACTAGAATACAATATTCAACAAATAAACCACCTGCCAACAAGAAAGGAAAATACTTTAGACCTAGTATTTGTGAACGAGGTGAATTATGTTTAAGAAATACTAGTTTATAATGCGAGTATTTCAGACTATAATGTCAGAATTAACAGTCCATTCCAAAGCAAGAGAAAACCATAGATAAGCAAGAAATGAAAAAGTGGGAAGGATATGGAAAATACAACTAATACAGTAAAAATATAAAATGGTCAGAAATAAATAAAGAATTAAATAAAGATTGGGATAACATTTTCGTAAGTAATGGTTTAAGGTAAATACGGAAATATTATATAAAATATTAGAGAAAATAGTGGATAAATATATACCGAAGAAGAAAAGTAAACATCAGTCATGCATACCAAGAGACAGAGAGATCTTGTTCCAGAAAATCAGAAAGTGGAAAAAGGGTCTTGCAAAAGAAAAAGAATAAAATGCATGGAAAGTGATCAAACTAAAAAGTAAGATAGAAAATGCAGAACAAAAGATCATACAATAAAAGGAAAATGAAAAACGGGACTTGGAAGAAAAAACCCTAGTAAATATCAAGCAAAACCCCAAACTATTGTACTCGTATGCAAAAAAGATGAATAAAAGGATAGAAATAGGCCCTCTAAGAATTGAAGGGAGATTAACGAATGAAAAAAAGGAAATATGCAAAATACTGGCAGAACGATATAAGAGAGAATTCACCCCTAGAATTGATAACGAAGATAGTGATATAGAAGTAAGGGATGAAAATAGTGAATATGGAAAGTGATCAAACTAAAAAGTAAGATAGAAAATGCAGAACAAAGATCATACAATAAAAAGAAAATGAAAAACGGGACTTGGAAGAAAAAACCCTAGTAAATATCAAGCAAAACCCCAAACTATTGTACTCGTATGCAAAAAAGAGAATAAAAGATAGAAATAGGCCTCTAAGAATGAAGGAGAGATAAACGAATGAAAAAAAGGGAATATGCAACATATTGGGAGAACGATATAAGAGAGAATTCACCCCTAGAATTGATAATGAAGATAGTGATATAGGAGTAAGGGATGAAAATAGTGAATATTTAGCAGACATAGATATTAATGAAGCTGATATTGTGCAGGCTATTAATGAAATTAAAAATGGAGCTGCAGCAGGGCCTGATGGTGTCCCTGATATTTTGTTATAGAAAGTAGTTCATTCTATCGCAAAGCCACTTGCAATATTATTAAGACAAAGTGTAGCTACAGGCAAGATTTATGATAAGCACAAATTCAAAAGCGGATCAAGACTAGAGGCAAGTAATTATAGGCCTGTGAGTCTAACATCACATATTATGAAAGTGTATGAAAGGGTAATGAAGAAAAATATTATGAAACATTTAATAAAAAATAATTTGTTTAATATAGGACAACATGGTTTGGTACCTAGAGTACACAAAAGTACACAAACCCAACTGTTAGTCCACCGTGAGAACATATTAAAAAATATGAAAAGCGGAAATGAAACAGATGTGGTTTATCTAGACTTTGCAAAAGCTTTTGACAAGGTAGATCATAATATATTAGCAAAGAAAATTAGAAAACATAATATAGTGGATAAAGAAGGAAGATGGTGAAAAGAATTTTTACACAACAGAAAACAGATAGTTATTGCAAACGATGAGAAATCGGATGAAGGTAAGGTAATATCCGGCGTGCCACAAGGTACGGTGTTAGCTGCATTCTGTTTGTTATTATTATTGCAGACATAGACAGTAATGTTAAGGACTCGGTAGTGAGTAGTTTCGCCGATGACACATGAATAAGTAGAGAAATTACTTGTGATGAAGATTGGGCAGAGGTAAATAGTATGGTATTTAACTCAGATAAATTTGATTCAATAAATTATGGAGACAGAGAAGGAAAGCTATATGCATATAGGGGACCTAATAACAAAACAATCACAAATAAGGAAGCAGTTAAAGACCTTGGTGTGATGATGAATAGGAACATCTTATGCAATGATCAAATAGCAATTCTATTGGCAAAATGTAAAGCAAAAATGGGAATGTTGTTACGGCACTTCAAAACAAGAAAATCTGAACACGTGATTATGCTTTATAAAACATATGTTCGTAGTCCACTTGAATATTGCAATATGATATGATACCCACACTATTAAAAGGATATTGCACAAATAGAGAGTGTACAAAGGTCCTTTACAGCTAGAATAGAAGAAGTTATGGATCTTGACTACTGGGAAAGACTACAATCCTTAAAAATATATAGTCCAGAAAGGAAAAGAGAACGCTACATGATAATTCTGGCATGGAAACAGATAGAAGGAATAGCCGAAAACATCATGGAGCTAAAAATATCAGAAAGAGCAAGCAGAGGTAGATTAATAGTGCCCAAAAACTATACCAGGAAAAATAAGGAAAGCACACAGGACATGAATCTACTGCGCACCAGCATCGATAATGCAGCATCTATTCAATGCGTTGCCAGCTCACCTGAGGAATATATCAGGAGTGAGCGTAGATGTGTTTAAGAATAAGCTCGACAAATATCTAAGCTGCATCCCAGACCATCCAAGATTGGAAGATGTAAAATATACCAGAAGATGTACTAGCAACTCTCTGGTAGACATTACAGGTGCCTCACACTGAGGGACCTGGGGCAACCCGAACAATATGTAAGGTCTGTAAGGTCTCTCTCTCTCTCTCTCTCTCTCTCTCTCTGTCTCCCCGTCCCCCGGGAACGCCGAGCTCTCTCACTTTCATGTGGAAAGTTCCGATTTTGACAAAGACTTTCTCTCAGGATTCGCGATCCAATTTCCTCTTGTAATTTTTTTTTATAGCTACAAAAATCAATGGAAGATCACAGCAATTACCCTTAATCTCATATTCTAGCGATTTTAAAGAAAACACTGATTCTTGTTTTCTATGTATTCAGCCCATTGAATCTTTAGTTCTTTGTAATTCTTAGACTGCTCTATGAATGAAGATTAATAGTTGGCAACGAAAGAAGTAGCCAATTGTATTGATAGTATTTTTTATTAAAACTAGTATTTTTACCTCTACAAAGCAGCTGTAATAATAGTTGTAAATTTCTATGCATCAATTTTCATCAAACACAGAGCTCAAAACATATGGAAGGTTAGGAATAAAGTAATTAGACAATAGCCCACCATTACTACTAACTACCATAACTGCTTCAGTTGTATTTATACTTCAAGGGTTACTTTTTTGTAATGAAAATCTCATAATAATCTAGAAGCTTGAATCTCAGCCAATGGCCCCTGTAGGCTCGTTCCATATGAATAATGCTCATATTCTGATTTATAATAAATAATAATAATAAATACTGCTTCTACTACTACTACTACTACTAATACTACTCATAATAATAATAATAATAATAATAATAATAATAATAATAATAATAATAATAATAATAATAATAATAATAATAATAATAATAATAATAATAATAATAATAATAATAATAATAATAATAATAATAATAATTATAAGAATAATAATAATAATAAAATGTCCTGTTTTTTACCAATGTTAAAACGGAAGAGAAGTGAGTCATAAATATTCAGAAATGTTAATGTAAGATTAATTCGCATGATCCAACCATCCTTTTCAACAAGACATGCACACGAAAGGGTCTACTTCCTTCCATATATAATAATAATAATAATAATAATAATAATAATAATAATAATAATAATAATAATAATAATAATAATAATAATAATACTTTTACTGCTACTGCTACTTCCTAGTAGCCTCCATCAAACCTTGTCAACAGAACTCTGGACAATTTACGTAAACATAAAATTGGTCTAATGGCTGTCCAGTTCATCCAAGTAGAGTGCCACTTTCGCAAGACGTAATTTCCCCTTTCTCGTGGCACTGTTGGGATCTAAAATGACTCCATTTATGTACGTGTTTATGAGGCCTTCAGGAAGGTCTAAAAGAGTACCCGTAAACGACATTAGACTGTGGAGAGTGTTGTAAATGGTCTATAAGCACTTTAGATAGTGCCGAGTGTTCTTCTTTTTTAATTGTTATTTTAGGTTCTTTATTATATATATATATATATATATATATATATATATATATATATATATATATATATATTATATATCATATATATCATATATGTGTGTGTGGGTGTGTGTGTGTGTGTGTGTGTGTGTGTATGTGTGTGTGTGTGTTTTTGCTCTCACAATCTTCTCTATCGCTTCCTTCTTTGAGTCTCTCTCTCTCTCTCTCTCTCTCTCTCTCTCTCTCTCTCTCTCTCTCTCTTTGCTTGATAAATGAGAATCATAAAATTATTAACATTTCCAGCCGAAGTAACAAAGCAGTCAAATAGTGGACATACATACATACATACATACATAGAGAGAGAGAGAGAGAGAGAGAGAGAGAGAGAGAGAGAGAGAGATACTGATGATCATGTTTTGGCAACAAACGTCTATTTTATCAACTTGTTTGTTCATAATATTTCAGCCATGATGTTTAAATGGCCGGAAAAGCTTCAAAGGAAATGTAGGGGTTGTGAGGAGCCTTTTATCTCTTGTTCCTCTTTCCTTTTCTCGCCGTCTCTTTCATCTCCTCTTCATTAATTATTTCACTTCTCTCTCTCTCCCTCAAACTTCTTTTCCTTTTTTTGGTGTCCCTTTCCGCTCTCGCGATATCAGAAAATCTCATTTCAGGACAGGTGGAATTTTCAAAAGTTCCGTAAACAAAAATAAAAAAGTGCAAGTCTGGACTAGATGAAACTTTGTTTGTTTCATTTAATTTCCTATTTTTAATTCCTCTTTCCTTGGTGGAAAACGCAGACATAAAGTTCCGGTGTAATTCTCTTGTAAATTACACAATTACACATCCTCTTCTCTTTTAAAAATATATATATCTTATAATCTCTTCGAATCACACGTATGGAGTTTTGAAGGAAAGGACTACTTTTGGAGATGTAGATGTATCGTTTTGAGAGGCTGCATAGAGAGAGAGAGAGAGAGAGAGAGAGAGAGAGAGAGAGGGGAGAGAGAGAGAGAGAGAGAGAGAGAGAAGGGTGAGAGAGAGAGAGAGAAGAGATGATGCCATGCACATACAGCATAAGACAAATCTGAGAGGAAAAGGTATAATGGCATCACATTTAAAAATCTAAAAATTCAGTGTATCTGAATTTCACAACAATGAAACGAATAATTTCCAGCAGAGATAAAGATCAATCATAATTATTACACAACTTGGTCGGAGATTCCTTTAAGGCTGATATATTTTAGTAGTGATTCAATATAAATCATTACTTTTATCTTAACACAACGTGCCAGGAAATGAGGTAATGACATTCGCAGATTATGAGAAGTTTTTAATGAAAGAGTTCGCTGGAATATAAAACAGACAACGCTAACTTCCAAACCCTATTTGCTTTTCGTCAGGATACTGAGAAACTAACTTGAAGTTGATTAGAAACTCGGTGCAGATATTTTGGAAACTCTCTCGCTGGAAGCTCCTGGAAACAAGAGTCCATTTCGGGAAATCCTCTCCCGAACTCGGTTCATATTAGTTGTGCAAATATTGAATGACCTCGAGGAACAGCACGTGGCCGACCTGGTCTCAAAACGGTAATCAATATACGTTTGCTCTACCTTAATTAGTGCGGGAGCTTGGGCACAGGTTTCCAAAACTTTGTGCCGTTTCATATTCACTGCAACAGAATGTTGGAGATCGCGAGACCCTGATTTTTCCTGGAATAGTCCTGAGAACATGATTTTCCCTGGAATGGTTGCAGGGGCTCATGATGATCGTGATGCGATATAAAAACTTGTTGAACATATTAAACTATTTCTTATAATTCACAGTAAAAGGGAGTGTGATAAGTGAGTTCTATGATACATGGAATAAAAATATGAACTTCATGGAACGGGGTTTAAAAGTGATTAAATTCGACGACTATATTAGTATATTTTCACTTAGAGAAACAAATACCTAGTGAAATATGATAG
>NC_061109.1:65310166-65312666 GCF_015104395.2 Macrobrachium nipponense
GGATAAGAAACAGCCCTCTGCCCGGCGCATAGTGAGAATTATCGCTTAGAATTTTTTTTTTTTTTTTTTTTTTTTTTTTGAAGAGCCCTATCTCGGTTATTTTTCATTGAAATTCCTTTACTTTTTTTTATATTTTCGTTCCTAACCCAAAAACTATGAAAGTCAGGCGAAGGAATTATTTTTTATAAGAAAGCCAATACATTTCCCTAAATATCGACATATAAATCAATGGAAAACGAATAAGTCCAGCCGGTGAAAAAATTGATAGAAAAGAGGATAAGAAACAGCCCTCTGCCCGGCGCATAGTGAGAATTATCGCTAGAATTTTTTTTTTTTTTTTTTTTTTTTTTTTTTTTTTTGAAGAGCCCTATCTCGGTTATTTTTCATTGAAATTCCTTTGTAAATATACGAAAATGTTGAGGAAACGTTGAAGAATAAAGGGAAGGTGAAGAAAAAATGGTTTCTTTGGATACGGCAACAGTTTCATTTGACGTTATGAATTGATCGAAACGAAAAATTTTTTTACCGTTGTCAACATTTATTGCTAGAATAACTATTTTTTGAAGAGGCCTATCTCGGTTATTTTCATTGAAATTACTTTGTAAATATACGAAAATTTAGAGGAAAAGTTGAAGAATAAAGGGAGATTTCAGAAAAATGGCTTTGGGGTCACTGAGAGGGAAGTGTAGGTGCGATCAGCTGATTTCATTGTGAGAATTTTACTACGCCAGGGATTTGAGCATGCGCAGTACAGAAACTACGTTGCTGGCGTATTGATACCCGAGATACATGGTCCAAGGTATGATCTAGCCTATAGAAATCGCTACTTGTCCGAAAATATAAAAAAAAAAAAATGCCCCTACCACACGTACGCAAAATTTCGGTAAATTTTACGTACCGCTACGTCAGTTGGATAGATAGGGGTAGAGTATTTTTACGTACTATTACGTCAGTTGGACATGAAAGGGCTAGTAGGTACTTACATCAGATTCCCTCCCCATCTATTCCGAGTAGCGTATTTTGTCCCCGTGAAATTCAGGGCACTGGGCGGTGCCCATTAAGCCGCTTATGCTCATTTCTGTTATTCTGTGTCACTGGCTTCGAAAGCAAACGTAAATATTCATTCTGAACCGGCCATTAATAAATACTCGTAGGGGAAAAGAGATATTGTTGAAAGCGTGCAGAAATTATGAAATATTCCACGAGTATAAAAACAAGAAGCTATTTTTTTTTTTTTGGTGGGGGGGGGGCATGTAAAAGTGAGACAATACATCCCCGTCCCGAATAACTTTTTCATGTTTATATATATCAAAGAGTAGAGAAATCAATTTGTCAAAAAGTAGAGAAAGGAATCAGCTCTCAAGTCACCAGAGAAAATGAAGAAGAAGAAGTCTATTTGACCAATTTTATCAAAATGAGCACCGCTCCTTAAGGAGGCCCCGCGCCCGAGTTACTGTTTGAATCCTTTGTTTTTTTCTAAGATGAATAAACCGCTACACAAAGGATGGAATAAAGAATGAGGAAGTATTTATTATTTGTCACATTATTCTGCATTTTGTTATGAAAGAAAATTTTCACTCGGAAAATCATTCTTATATTAGAACAATATCGTGTTAATTTCTATATTTTTCTATAAAGCCGTGCATTCTAACGAAGTAAAGCTAAACAAGTTTTCATTTATGAAGTCTGACAGAAGAATCCAACTCCTAGTTCCTCATAATAACTGAGGAAGTAGAGAAATTCTTTCAACAAAGGTAAGCACAACAAGGGAATTGAAGTAGGCAATTTATTTTAACAAAAACAAAAAACAAAAAATCTGGTACCAAGTAATAGAAAGATAATCCAGCTCTGAAATTCTACAGAGACACTACAGATGAGAATATACAATTTATAGCAAACAACAACCTGGTTATCCCAGAAGCCTCTTCAGTCAGGGAGAACGTTTCTTGCAATTCATCTTTGGAGGAAGTTTTTTCTGATGCTGTTCCTGTTTCAGTTCCTGACTTCATTAAACCCCGGCAATAGACGTAACTCAGGAAGTATTTTTCCATTTTACTTCATAAGGAGACATTTGGTCAAGTTCTTTTTCGGGGTCAGTCGTTGAGAGTTCGCTGGGAGCTCAAAATCATGATAATGAGGACCAAATGTATTATTATTTTATTATTATTATTATTTTTTTTTTTTTTTTTTTTTTTTTTTTTTTTTTTTTTTTTTTTTTTTTTTTGCTCTATCACAGTTCTCCAATTCGACTGGGTGGTATTTATAGTGTGGGGTTCCGGGTTGCATCCTGCCTCCTTAGGAGTCCATCACTTTTCTTACTATGTGTGCCGTTTCTAGGATCACACTCTTCTGCATGAGTCCTGGGAGCTACTTCAGCCTCTAGTTTTTCTAGATTCCTTTTCAGGGATCTTGGGATCGTGCCTAGTGCTGCCTATGATTATGTGTACGATTTCCACTGGCATATCCCATACCTTCTTCATTTTCTATTTTCAGATCTTGA
>NC_061109.1:65317666-65335166 GCF_015104395.2 Macrobrachium nipponense
AAATCCATCCAGGTACTACATTTTGTAAATTGGAAACTCCTGCAACAATGGGAGAGATCTCCCCTATTGAAATCTAGCAAAGCTTTCGCCTCTCTAAATGCCTCTATATCGTCTGATATATTCTTTCCAGGTAAATAATCATTCACCCCTTCAATAAAAATTTGGACAGGTTGTAATAAAACACCATCTACCATCCCTCTGAAAGGACTCATGCCCGCACTCACGTTCGTTACGTGATGTAGTAGCGTTGTGGTACTCTTAGTACCCGCAATCTTTCTCTCTTTCCACAAGCTCTTTTGTTCTATAAGATTCCCCGATCTCAATAACATCAATGTATTTATAGACACAAAACCCAATCCAGAAAAATTAATACAAATTTTCCCCCAATAATGGATAAAAAAAAGCAAACGCGCCCCACGCCCAGTATATCATCCCACGAAAGCAACATCAACAACAAAAATAGGGAGGGGATAGAAAAAGAAAA
The DNA here is from genome assembly GCF_015104395.2 of Macrobrachium nipponense. Lineage (NCBI taxonomy): Eukaryota > Metazoa > Arthropoda > Malacostraca > Decapoda > Palaemonidae > Macrobrachium > Macrobrachium nipponense. The sequence goes on from NC_061109.1 coordinate 65,318,151, forward strand.
AAAAATGCAAAACGCTTACTAAGCGATCCACCCCGGCGACAGTCTCACACACACCAACTCTTGCCTTTCTCTCTCTCTCTCTCAGGGCATGACTCACAACAAAAAACTCCGCTCGAGTAAATTCGCCACAAACAAACAAAAGGAATATAAACAACCAAAAAAGTCAAAAAAAAATATAAGAGATAAAAAGGAGAAAATAAGAAAGAAACTTGAAAATACACTCAAATCTTCATATGACTGGAAACCGAATTCGTAAACACACCTGTTTCTTACACTTGTGAAACACATTAATGCGTCGAAAATTAAACTTTTCCCTTTCACGTATTAAAACACAGGTATTCAAGAATCCCAAGATGGCTGACACTGACTTAGCCCAAGAGACGTACAGCTTCTCACTGACCAACCCATTGCCTGTTGCCTGTGACATGATTATAACACCCTTTCCTACCAAAAAACATCTATGTCTAACTAGTCACCAGTCTCTTCGTTAGCATACCTATAGCTTATAAAATATATAAAAAGCCTCTTAAACCGCCTGCCACCACTCTAACCACCCTTTTATTAAAAGTACACAAATTGGAAACCCTTATCTGTTGTCAATGGTGCCCTCTGTCTGCAAACATGTCATTAGGCTATTAAGATCACGTAAGTATAAAAATATACTATTTATTACCCAAAGCAGATGAATATAGAATAGAACAAAATGATTAACAAGTCATAGTGACTAAAACCCAAATCTGCCCATAAAGAAAAATAGTAAGTTATCACTCTACCCTCCTGACTAAGAATTCACTCCCAGACCCAGAATGTCAATAGGTTCATTATATTAGTCAGGTTAGAGAATCTCATCTCTAATTCCATGGAATAGAACCCATCTTTACGATAGGGGTTCTCTCTCCCGACACCTGCCATGTACCAAACTGACCTCTTTCTTCTCACCAAAACCAAAAGGAATGTGACTTTCGCAAGTGCCCTGTTCGATTAGACCTGTAACATCAGTGCAAACGAATGTGCATGCTTGACGACAAGGCGTTTGTGTCCTTTATAGTTCCTACAGGGTATATTAATGAATGAAAATGCAAATTAACTGGTTAGGAAGTGTTTGCAGAACTTCCAAACCTTTCTAAACTTGCTACGGTTGTATCGTACAATAAGGTTGCCTTTCCTTTCTTTATCAGAATAAAGTACAGGAAAAGCTGTTATTTGCTTTTTAAAAAATCAAAATGATTTCCCTCTGACCACGTATTCAGATCAGATTACTAGGGTTGTTTTGCTTACAGAAACTACATATACTACTATCTGCATTCTAAATACTATTATGACTAACGTTTTGACTACAAGTCCCATAATGTTTATTGTTACGAAAGTAATTATTCATCATGATTATCCTTTTACGAAATTGAGATTAAAGTAAAACCTTTCATTTAATTTGAAAGTTTGATGTGCTAAATATTGTTTTAATACTCTGACTCACGTTGAATTTTGTGATTCGATAAATGCATAAAGGAATTATCCAATACACATGATCAGTGTAACAATATCAAATTCTATTTCGAGTATGGAAAAATAGCATTATTTAAAAAAAGTACTTGTACTCGTATATTGGTAATGAATATTATTCAACTCAGTGACAAATCATCCTTTCCATCACACGTAATAACAGAATATTATTCGAATCACAGGATTTCTAAAGCTTTCCAATACCCTAAATACTTCGCGTACCCCTGTCCGTAACACATAGTAACCACAACATAATGCAATGCCCTCTCCCTCACACTGACGCGCCCATGACCTGACAAAGCATTAAATTCCTGATCTCCCATAACAAAAAGTTGGAAAATCCTTAAACTCCCAAGCTTATACCTAAGAAAAAGATTAATTCTCACCTGTTCTGTCCTGTGGCATAATATAGCTTTGCTAATCCTTTTACCGCCCATTCTAAAAAATAATCTCCTTTTATTCTGACATGTTCTGCTCTTTAGCATAATAAAGCTTTTCAAAATCCTAGCACTCCTATCTTATCTTATACCAAAAATGTAGTTTTAATTCAACATGTCCTCTCCTGTAGCATGCACAAACATACAAACATTTATACTATCCATCTCATATAAATAATCTACGTTTATTATCACCGGTTCTGTCCTGCGACACACACATACACAAACACACCTGTTTTACATCCTAGACAGCTACTGTACCACAGGACAGTCAGGTATGAGCAGGAAAGAACAACACTCCTTGTCACCTGAAGGCACACTACAAGGTCCAGCCAGTTTCACCTGAACATTCAACAACAGCAGAGGACGAAGCGTCTGTCCTCCACGGGCCATGTAACCTATTACGCCTAGTCATTCTGCAAACTGTATGCAAATGACGACAGGGGATTTCACAGGTAAACGCCAATAAGTCATTGCACGTTCAATTCCGCGGAAAATGCAAATGCGTCGACTGGCCGATATTCCACAGGTAAATGGAAATGAGTGTCAACACTGTTCCAACTTCACGGCATCCTTCATAGGAGTTCCATTCGCTTTTGCGGGTTACAAAAGGAATTGCAACCATCCGTTTCAATGCATGAATGCATATGCATTGAAATTTATGCGGGCTCCTTTCTCTCTCTCTCTCTCTCTCTCTCGTTATCTCTCGATCTCTCGCTCTCCAGATCTCTCCTCTCTCTCTCTCTCTCTCTCTCTCTCTCTCATACACACGGACACATTCTTTCTCTCTTTAATCGTTAAACATAGATAACTCAATTTCCATTCTGATATAGACATTTCATAAAGAGGGTTATGTCATAATAGGAAGGCCGTTTATTTTACTGATAATTTGGCATTATCTTTTTAATGTTTGCCAAGAGTTAGACGTCTGAATGTTTGTGCCCTGACAGGTTTATAGTTCCCTTAGGAACACGAAGTGTCAGTTTTCAATACAAAGGATTTTTGCATAATTTTAGTTTTTACTGATATTTTCCCGTATTTTTTGTGGGTGGGTGAGGGGGGGGGGGGGGTTATTACTTCGTTGAGTTCACACAATTTCTGTGTAATAAGTGAAATTATACCATAAACAAATATCCTTACTGAAAGCACTGGCCTCGGAATTATGTTAATATATAAAACATAATACTGAGAAATAGAGATGGAAAGAGTTTTTTTAATAACCTTAGCAGAAATTTAAACTAATATTTCTCATTTATGATTAATTATTTGATCCTGGTAACCATTACATTTTTATAAATGATAGTCCGCGATAATTCTTGACACGTGTATAAGGAGAATTGAAAAGATTGAAAAGGAGAATCGAACAGATCCCAGAAAATCTCTCTTTAAATTATATTGAAATATATTTGTACCCATGCATAACTAAGGGTGTGGGTTTTGTGCATTTACAAGGCACCCCTCATGCTAGTGCGAGTATCGTTTACTGCTACCACTAATTACTAATAATAATATTAACAATAATAATATAATAATGATAATTCGATATATATGAATGTCACATATACGAGTAACATTGGAACAGTTTTTTCTAAACTGTGTCATATTTAGGCCTACCAAAGAATCACAAAATTCCCTTTGGAATATTAGCCTTTTTAGGATCGATAGGCCTATTTCCCTTGGGAAATCAGGTCCAGGTAACGAAATCTGTCTAGGCTGCTCCTCGATACAGTAAGTTTTACTCTGTATTTTTAAAATTTTTCTACACATTTCTTTTATAATGTATTTTTAGTACATAAATAATGTAAAAATTTAATCATTGCAATTGTAGCAGTTATTTTTATGTATATCATTGCCCCAATTGGTAGCAAGTTTTATTTTTTAATGTATATCATACATTTTTCTACATCTTATAATTTAATTTCAGTATAAAGATCAGAACTGAACAATGAAACAATATAAAAGTAGAAAAATTACTTAAAAGAAATTTCTTGACTGTGATGTATATTATATATTGCAGATAATATCACATTGATATTGGTCACTTTAATCAATACCCCATCAATAAGGTTTTTTATATTGTTGCTTGATAGAAACTTTTAATTTGTCGTTTTACGTCGACAGTTTTGACGCTGTAGTCTATAGCCAGCAACACGCAGGATATATGTAATTCATTGTATAGTCTATGGCACAACTGAAACATGTTAAGACAAATATTTTCTGTTCTACTATTAAATATACAATTTGAACCATTACTTTAGATATATGACTTAAACAATCAACTATTATATTTTTTGTAAATTATTATCAAGACACTTTCCTCGAATAATGAAAGATCCTTACTATATATAGCAAATTTGGCTTGGCCTAACAAACATTAATCATTTACCTTTCAGTTACTTCCTCCAGTATTTCATGTAAGGTCATCACGAAGTGTCACAGTAAAGAGCACATTCTCTGACAAGCCAAGAGTAGTGGATAAGTTTCAATATATATTTTGTAAACACAAAGTCTGGAGTCGTTGCTTAGAAAATTATGAATTCCCGGGGTTTACTTTTTTCTGGAATTCTATGACTTATTATAATATATATATATATATATATATATATAATATATATATATATATATATATATATATATATATATATTCTATAAGACTTATAATATATAATGTACCGTATGTCAGGTTTTCGTAATTTGCGAAAAAGCTATTTTAAACACAAATGGCCATTGGTGATACTATCTAGCTCTAAATTTAGATCTCTAAAATATGATACGATGAAAGTTTGCCTGTCTCGTTTATTTTAGGAAATCACCCCCATTGCATACAACGAGATGAACTCAGATTATTACACGTAAATACCTAAAATCCTTACAGTTTTAAAGTACGTTTCATTGAGAATCATGGCAGCATCAGCCGAGGTTAGTTTATAATGAAGTTTTTCAATTTTCCTGATTATTCATTCTTAAACAAGGGAAACACTAGAAAATTACAGAAGTTCTATTGTTAATTAAACTTTGCTTTTGCAGTCACGATTGTAAATGAAGCGTTTACGAGGTGGTTCCTTTCATAGCCTCTAAAATACATTATATAAATAAGTGTTCTTAATTCAGCAAAGGATTTCTCTATATAATGGCATGGCTTAAAACCATTTGGTTGATATGATTTAACATTCGATCATAAATTCTTTACGTACATTGGTATCAACCAAGTCCTCACTACTTATAAATAAAGGTTTTTTACACCTAACGCCGAGTTCAAAATCCAGTAAGAAATTTCAAATTATCCAGTTCAGGTACCTTCATAAGGCAGAATGTTGACTATCAACGTCATTAATTATTCGCTTTTACCTAACCTCCTCCAGAACCCACCCCCCCCCCCCCCCCTCCCCCCCCCTCCCCCGCTTCACGCCCCCGTTGAATGGAGATAATTTCATTTTAATAAAAATATCACAAAAATAAGATATATAAATATATTTGGCATTAAAATTTTACCCAAATGGCAGAACTTAAGCTTATGTAAAAAAAAAAGTTACCTGTATAATTTTTAGCTATAAAACACACACGCACACACACACACACACACACACACACACACACATATATATATATATATATATATATATATATATATATATATATATATATATATATAATATATATATATATAGGAGAGAGAGAGAGAGAGAGAGAGAGAGAGAGGAGAGAGAGAGAGAGAGAGAGAGATCCGTGAACAAATCACTCGTTGAATATAAAGGAAAAAAAACAATTCTCCAAAACTGTTAGGGGAAAGTAATGACACCTTTCAGGGGACAACCCACTCGAAAGAGAGAGCCTTCCTCTTGATGTGTAATGATCATAAAGTGGTGGTTTTCCCTAGAGCCACACTAGGGGAGGGTAAAATCACCTCTCCTCCGGTTTTATCATAACCTCGGAGAAACAACGATAGCTTTTAAGGTCTCTGAGTAAGGTAGAACATTTTTCTTTCTCACCTTCCAGTGGAAGAAGACGGTAGGAATTGGTGGCCTCCTCCTCCTCCTCCTCCTGATTTAAACGTACGTATTTGGTTTTAATTTCTTTTACAGCGTTATAGTTTTCCATAACTAAAGCAGTGGATATATATATATATATATATATATATATATATTATATAATATATATGGTATAGATATATCCTGGTTGCAAAGGTGTTTCACGTTTTTTACTCTCTCTCTCTCTCTCTCTCCCTCTCTCTCTCATACCAGCAGCCTTTGGCCCGGCGCATGAGCTGGCATAAGGCCACTTTAATTTACTACCAGACAGTTACAACTTCCTTTCTTACACCCAATTGAAAGTAGTGTCTGCTCTTCGCAAACAGTCACCAAATGTGTCACAATATTCTCAAAAGCCTGAGAGGATTTCCACAGTCTGGGGATTCCTCTAGATTCTACCACATTTACAAAAGTTTGGTCCACACAGAGGCATTTCCACGAAAGACGTTATGAAATGTTAATAAAGAGCAGAATGTAATCCCGAGAGAGAGAGAGTATGCTTTTTAATTTGTGCCTGTCATGGCACATAAAGACGTTATATGCTCTCTTGAAGATTCATTCTAAAACCGAATACCTCGAATTCATGTTTGTGTCTCATGTTGCAGCAACATAAGGTCAAGAACTAAGCTTCGTAAAACTCCTTTCGCCTTTTTACACCCGAGTCTCAAACTCGTAAGATACAAGTTTGTTTGCAGCGTCTGTGGTTAAGCCGTTTTTATGGAAACTAGCCCATTTAATTAAGAGTTTTCATGGCCTCAGATTTTTTCGGAGAAATGGCAGGGTTTCCATGTTGGTATTGAAAACGGGGTAGTATTCGTTTTCAATTTTTAATGTTTTCTTTTGCGTAGTTTAACGATGGACAAGGTCACGAAGGCGGAGCCACACAGGAGAAGGAGGATTATAAAAGGATTGAAGAAGCCAGCATACGGAATTGGAAAAAACAAGGGGTTTTACACACTTGACAATTAGGAATGTTAGTAGTAGAAAGTTTGAAACTTTTCCAGTTTAGTGAGGTCCTGTTAGTATTATACTTACATACATATACATACATACATACATACATATATATATTATATAATATATATATATATATTATATATATATATATATATATATATACATACATATATATATATTATATATATATATATATATAATATATATAATTATATACATATGTATATATATATATGTATATATATATATATAATATATATTATATATATATACTATTATATATATTATATATATATATATATATTATATATATATATATATACATATGTATGTATATGTGTGTATATATTATATATGCATATATATATATATATATATATATATATATATATATATATATATATATATATAGGTATATATATATATATATATATATATATAGATATATATAATATATACTGTATATATATATATATATATATATATATATATATATATATATGTGTATAATATATATATATATATATATATATATTATATATATATCTATATATATATATATATATATATATATATCAAGCTACAATGTCCTTTAATATATATATATGTGTGTGTGTGTATAATCACAAATCAATTTATCTGTTTTCCTAATATCTACCGAGAAATATATCTTAAAGTCATGAAAAAACTAGTTATCATTAGCGGTGGGTGGAGATAGAATGAGTAGAGTAAATTAAACATTAAACAGAAATTTAATGACAAGGTCAAAAATTCATTCAAAATCGGGTCTCTCCAACTCGTCAAGAAATTAAGCTCAACCGATGGGAAAAAAAAACTAGTTTTTATTTTTTCAAATTCTAACAAGAAATCGACGCCATTGTACTGAGCTGTTAGAGCATCAGCTGTGCTTGATAGTCGAGATCCTGTTACGGAAAATATTTTAGCGCCTCAGCGGCGTGGTTGGTATGGTATTATCATTCCACCTCGGTGGTCGCGGGTTCGATTCTCGGCCATTCCATTGAGGAGTGGGAGATGTGTATTTCTGGTGATAGAAGTTCACTCTTGACGTGGTTCGGAAGTCACGTAAAGCCGTTGGTCCCGTTGCTGAATAACCACTGGTTCCATGCAACGTAAATGCACCATACAAACAAACAAAACGGAAAATATTTGGCCCTTATTTCCTGTGATCAAACAGAAAAAGAACGTCACTTGTTTTTCAAATATTTTGATTAAATTCTAAACAAGATCTTCGCGTTTCATGCCCTTCATATGGAGATTTTTTTTTTTAATATAATAATAATAATAATAATAATACTAATAATAATAATAATAATAATAATAATAATAATAATAATATTATTATTATTTTTTTTTTTTTTGCTCAATCACAGTCCTCCAATTCGACTGGGTGGTATTTTATGGTGTGGGGTCCGGGTTGCATCCTGCCTCCTTAGGAGTCCATCACTATTCTTACTATGTGTGCCGTTTCTAGGATCCAACACTCTTCTGCATGAGTCCTGGAGCTACTTCAGCCTCTAGTTGTTTTTTCTAGATTCCTTTTCAGGGATCTTGGGATCGTGCCTAGGCTCCTATGATTATGGGTACGATTTCCACTGGCATATCCCTATCCTTCTTATTTCTATTTCAGATCTTGTTACTTATCCAATTTTTCCCAATCTCTTTCTCTTCAAACTCTGGTGTCCCATGGTATTGCGACATCAATGAGTGATACTTTCTTCTTGGCCTTGTCAATCAATTATTATTATTATTATTATTATTATTATTATTATTATTATTATTATTATTATTGAAGGTAACAATCATACAATAGCAGAATTATTAGTATTAATATTAGTTATAGTAACATATCCGATATTTTATGATGTTGCAATTCAGAGAATTAAATAAAGGGAAATCCTGCCGGTAGGAGTCATAGTTCACCCGTTATGGCTTAGCCAAAACGCCCCACAAACTATAAACATTGGAAGGTGTTGATATTTATAGCCTCAATAAAGCTCGCTTGGCTCACTGCGCTGCCTTTGGTCGGTAATCCTTCACTAGGATACGAAAAATGAGCCAAACTAAAGCTGAAGATGCTAATTTCTCTCTCTCTCTCTCTCTCTCTCTCTCTCTCTCTCTCTCTCTCTCTCTCTCTCTCTCGCTTATACCTGAATCATAATGCTGGAATGTATCAAATGGACTGGAAAATAATTTCATTTGCATTTAGAGCGAAGTTTTGTCCGGCAATAATTCTTCCTGTTATTTGCCGAGTCATATTACTACATGAAATATAATTATGTTTCTTATTTATGCAACAAATGACGGACATCCGTTTGTTAATTTTGAATAATTTTTTTTTTTAATAAAAGAGCTGTTGATTTGGTTCAGATTTTTGAGACCTGTGATAATTATCGTTATTTTATAGTTAATTACGGACAGTTTTCTCATTAATTTATCGTTCCCATATTATAGCCCCTTATTTTTTTCAAGTTTTTGCTTTCAGTTATTTGCAAAACAAATATAAAAAGCATTAGTTTGTAGAATATCTTCACCCTTTCTAAAATATTATCATTACTATAATTATCATTCAAAAGATGAACACCATTCTTATGGAACAATCCCAAGGAACCAAAGACTTGAAATTTAAGATACCAAAGAATGTAGTGTTCCCCAGAAAGAGGTAGCAGAAGATAATGGGAAATACAGAAAGGAGAAATTACTCATTAAAAAAGAAGGAAAAAATGATATATTAATAAATTAATAACTAATTTAGCAATAGAATGATAAAAAAGGACAAAGGTACTGAAGTTTAATCATATGGGTGTTTTTCCGATATTTTTTTCCTTATTTGATATTCTATCAAAATGATCCCATTTGCTTTAAATGTTATTTTCTTCCTTCTCTTATTATTTCGTGTACGCTGAAAATACTATTTAGAAAATATACAGGCACCGTTGATACTTGTCCTTTAAATCCGAACGGCGAATAAAAAAAAAAAAATACTACTTTCTACTAACTTTACATACGTTAATTTATCGTTTTCTGTTTATTAAGTGATTTCTTCTTTCTGTATTTTCCCTTAACATCTGTTACGTCCTTCTAATGAACACCATAATTTATTCTGTGAAAGCTTGAAATTTAAGCCAGTGGCCCTCTTCCACATGAATAATAATCAATAATAATAATAATAATAATATAATAATAATAATAATAATACACTGCATACTTTGTTTGAAAGATCTGTGTGTGTTTGTGCAATCAGGAATTAGTTTCATTAATTACACGTTAACTGTTAGGGGCACCAGCGTTCATCAACTACGACAAATTAAAGGCCTGGAATCCATTTAATTCTGGTATTTCAAGTATTGCTGTAACTTGGGGGAAAAAGTAGAGAGAAAATAATGGAAGACTGATAAAATGAAACGACAAATACATTAATAAGACACTCAACATATGAAAACATTCGGAACGATTAATGAAAAATAAAGATAATTTACTTATCATAACGAGAGACACAAACAGTCAACAGATTTAGCAAAAGTGAAAATAACCCCAAAGAAAAAAATTAATAAAGATAAATTCATTATAATAAAGAAATAGAAAAAACTAGTCAATTTAACACAAATGATAAAACCAATACGGCAGATGAAACAGAATCATACATAAGCCAAAGTGGCTGATTAGGGAAACGTAGGCTCTTCTAAGTATTGACACATCTAATAAGACGCAAAGGCCTTTGAAGTGACTCTCTCCCTGATTGATGGCTTCGGCAAATAGCCTCTTCCCTGTCTTAGGCATATTAGTTAAACATCATCTTACGAACTGCCTATTAAAGAGCTGATGAAATGGTCTCATCCCCCTACGTGTGAAATGGAAGACAGGCAGCAGCCTAAATATCTCAAGAAACAGTCAAATATGACGGGAGTAACCAAGTCTCCTTTTGGGATGGACAAACCACAAGTTGTGTATAGGTCTAGTGGACGACTACAAAGTATAATTATTATTATTATTATTATTATTATTATTATTATTATTATTATTATTATTATTATTATTATTATTATTGCTGTTGTTATTATTATTATTCAATACATGAACCCAGTCAATATGGAATACTCCTCCAGGTGCAATTGACTTGAAATTCCAGCTTCCAAAGAATACGGTGTTCATTAGAAAGAAGTAACAGAAGATAATGGGAAATACAGGAAGAATACAAACTGAAATCTCAGTCATGTAGTAAGCCCAAGTACCATATAATTTAATGTGAGAGGAAGGTTAAGAGATAATGTTTGCGTTATATGATTCTTGCCGGTATTAAAGAAGAGAAATTAGAACGTTGTAAACTCGCTTCACTGTTAGAGAAAACCAGCCTTTGTAAAGAATCAAAAACAAGAATTCTTTATAACATATACATAAAAGATAAGCAAAGTGTAACCTAATCGTAAAATGTCTTATTTTTGTATCTGGTGAGAATTATAAGCAGTGTGAAGTCTTTAAGAAATCGAAGCATTAAAATGAAGTAGTTTAGGCACTTCCCGAATCCTAATATTTTCATCTTGGGGACATTCTACAGTTTAGAACACGATGCCCTCACTTTTATTTAAATAAAAGTATACTCCTGGAATTCTTCAAGATATTTTCCAAATCGTTGATAACTTAAAATCTTATCATTTATTAATGTATCATTATAAAATCCATTTCTAACCTCATTCTTTCAATCATATCTTATTTACAAGAGGTTAAATGGGGCTGTTATTTATCTCTTTGCGTGTAAGATAAATTAGTAAAAATTATTCATAACCTGAAAGATTTCAACTTAAAACAGACATATGTCTCTTACGCTCATTATCCAGTGTTGGGACCTTTCGTCATTATTTACGTAAAATGAATGGTCGGCATATGTTGTTTGTAAATGAAAGTATATTAACACATGGCATGAACGCGATTTACTCTTAAAGTTAACACCTCACTTTTATCAAGTATTTGTTATTGAAGTTCATCTAAGTTAATTAAACACCGACAATTTTCTATTTAGTTACTTAATTACAATTTGTTATTTGATATTTAGCATTAATGTTACTTTATTGTAAATCTTTATTCTTATAAAACTCTTCATCGACGAACTGTAAATAAGCATTTGATAATTGTATAAAAAATAAAATACGAAGAATAATGTCAAGCCTCAATATCTGTTTCATTTGGGCGAATTCTAAAAAAACAACAGCTTTCAATGTGCGCAGGCAATATAGCTTACCTTGAAAACAGAACATCCCAGGATCCAATAACATCCTCATCTATTCACACACATCTCGGAATCATCCTCCGTTCAAAAAAAGGCTTAACATGGGAGATACACCTTTCCTACATCAAGTCTCGCGTCCTCTGAGGGAAAACACTACAAGTCTGCAACGTCTCGAGCCGCTGACTCAAGTGTTCAGCAAACAGTCGCTGGGTCCCTAGATAATGCTTCCTCACAATTGCTTCATCATGACAACAACGATGACGGTCGCCTGATGATTGACCGCATCCACTCCAGGTTCTCCTCGAGGGCATACTCCTGGAGTGGCTCTTCGGCAGGTCAAAGGTCAGGAGTAGAAGTTAGGAGTAAAAGTGAAGAGGAAAAATGGGATCACGATTCTGACTTGATCAAGATCTCAAGTGAAAACGATTGTATTTCATTATTAGAGTTAGGTCAAGTTTGTCAAGTCTTTTATTCATGTTAGATACTTATTCATCAAGTTTGTCGAAGTTTCTATTCATGTTAGAGAAATTTATGCTTTGTGGACTCCACTCACCAAGGAAACTGAAAAGAATATAGCTGTAATCAGAATGTTAGACGCTTTTCAGTTTATATATATATATATATATATATATATATATATATATATATATATATATATATATATATATATACATACATATATATATATATATATATATAGATATATATATATATATATATATATATATATATATATATATATATATATATATATATATATATATCTGTAATTGTACGCTAAAAAAATTATGATTGCTTGATTGATTTATAGATTTTAGGCACACATGCCAAGCACTAGGGCAAACATTATGAAGGTTTTATAGAAGTAATTAAAAGAAATGTTAGTATAGATATGGATTCATCATTTGTGGAAACTTCGAAGATTAGATGAAGCTTTTAAAAGTGATAGACCTACCAGAATTATATATATATATATATATATATATATATATATATATATATATATATATATATTATATATATATATATATATATATATAATTCTCTGGTAGGTCTATCACTTTTAAAAGCTTCATCTAATCTTCGAAGTTTCCACAAATGATGAATCCATATCTATACTAACATTTCTTTTAATTTCTACTATAAAACCTTCATAACTTTTGCCCTAGTGCTTGGCATGTGTGCCTAAAATCTATAAATCAATCAAGCAATCATAATTTTTTAGCGTACATTTACAGTAAACGAGACCATTTGTTCTGCTTTGCCAAGCACATACTGACTTCAGTTTGCCTCGCAGTTAACCCATACTCAATTTTTCTGTAAAATTTTTCTCGAAATAATTCGATAAAGAAAATGAACAAATTCTGCAGAGACAAGCGTGGTGAGGGACGGTGGTTGATCGGGGCAGTAAAAGCAGAAATTGCCCGGGGAAAATTGCTACTTTTTGACCTGGTATTTTCTTCCGTGTCTTTAGAAGCATTTTATCTTCGTTGGCCGAGATCTTTAGGGCTGGGACGAGCTCTGATATTGGGACCCGGCGAAAAGCTTCTCTTTTTTCCGCTGTGAGACTTGTGTCAGTGACTTAGAGGACAAAATAATAAGCAAATGTAGGAAAAGGTGCACTATGGAATTACATGCTGTAATAATAATAATAATAATAATAATAATAATAATAATAACGTAGTTTTACGCTAGAGAGGTGTCGATTGTGCAATATTTCATGAATTGTGTCTGAAAAAATGTATGGATATAGGCTAGATATTTACATTCCCGCAGAGGAATAACGGTGGCTTCTATAACAGCGACACCACATTTCATCGACAAAAATTTGTTAACAGTCATACTGAAGGAGTTTATGGCTAAACCCTCTCATATCATAAACACAATTTCGCATTACAAAAGGCATCGGCTCATAAACAGTGAACTGATAATCGAAATACCATTTGTAAACAGAATTCACTGGGGAAATCAAATCACCTTCGGCCAATGTAAAATTCATTTCCACGTTGTATAATTGAGTGATGGTTCAAATTTGAATGATATAATTGGTTAGCCACTGGTTTTTTTGGGGTCATTGACTAATGTCTGGGAAATCTGTTACTTCATATTTTACCATTTCTTTCGAGAGTCATTGCCACAGTTTATAATGTGTATCTGCTTATTTCTCAGTTAGTTATTGTTCTATTAACTATTAAATTCATTAAAAGACAGGGACGTGTAACAGCGCTGTTGTAAATAGTTAATTCGCTTAAGAAGGAGTATTCGATTTGTTAATTAACCTGTTAGTTTTATGTTGATAGGTGACTGTATTTAATTTTTTACCTCACAGCAGTTAATCAGATAAAAGAGAGAGAGAGAGAGAGAGAGAGAGAGAGAGAGAGAGAGAGAGAGAATATATATACACCCTTCTTTTGCCATATAACCGTCATGGATATAATCCTAGATATCTATATTCCCACCGATAAATAACGGTGGCTTCTATAAAAGCAAAACCACATTCCGTCGAAATAGATTGGTAAGGCTTTTTTTGTTGAAAATGGGTATGTGATCAAACCCTTTTAGATCATAAATACATTTTTGCATTACAAAAGACAGCAGCTTGGTAAACAGTGAACCAATAATCGAAGTCATCACCGGACAATGTAAAATTCACATGATATCGTTTATAACTTGATTGACAGCTCACACTGGGAGTCGAGGAGAAAAGGGGAACACCTCTAGATATGGTGAGGGAAACGGAGTTGTACTGGGTTAACCAGAAAAAAAAAAGAATTAAAATAAAAATGACTAACCTTTTATTTTCCTCTCTTTCTCTCTCTCTCTCTCTCTCTCTCTCTCTCTCTCTCTCTCTATTATCTATCGTTCTGTCTTTTCATTCTTCAAAAGAACTAAAATATTTCAAGATAAAAGTTATATTTTATATAGATATACTCCTTTTATCATCATACACCTTTTACGGGGAAAATTAGCCTCTCACACGGAAAAGAGAATGATGGTCGCATTCCATTTCGGTTCATCTTTTTGACCATTTTTGTTTTTTTACGGATTTTCCATTCTGCATTCTTTTAACACGTGAAATATATTGACATACCTGTGAAATAAGGAATACTGAAGAAGTAAGAAAAAAATAATTTTGGTAAAAATTTTTCGAAAATTTAGAATAAATCCTACGTTAATACTAGATTTCCATTATGTACTTTCCTTATCGTCTAATGCATTCAAATTTAGAAACTGTGCTAAATCTTCAGGACTCTGTTGGTACATTTCTCTTGTCGACATGGAACGTTTGTGTCCTTTTTCTACAGATATGATAACTTCAGTTCATAATAAGCAAGACTTACGCATTTATGTCAAGATTTCTGATATGAAATCGCACAATGTGATACGGTTTTACAGCCTATAGTTACTTTACAATTCATTAATGAAATTCCATTCAGTAAAATGACGTAATTGTCGAATTCAAACGGAGATATAATGACCACTCAAACAAAGGATTGATTACATTAAATAGTTCAGTGTTATGATACTTTAAGGTCCATAATTAATTCACACTGCATTCATGAAAATAAATTAATATTAATAACGTAACTAACGAACATAATGAAGATATAACAAGCACAAAAATAAAAGATTTATAACGTTAAATCGTTCAGTATTAAGACTTTATGACCCGCAATTACTTTATATTATATTAATGTAATCATAGCAACATAAATAATATAATAAATTAAAAATTAAAAGTTAAACTAATACATATTCATTTCAACGTATTAATTCAATGAAAAAAAAACATTTTCCTATACCAAATCAAAACTGGACTATATCAAAAACACATTACCTTCTACGAATTATTCAGCCTTTAGAAATAATTAGGCGAATCAGGTCCAGCACCCTCGCAGCCCGGCTCAAACGATACGAAAATCATAAAACCAAAGAAAGAAGTTATAAAAAAGCAATTAAATATCAGGTGTACCGAAAGCTTTGGCATTAACCATAATAATTTGTACCATGGGGTCACAACTTGAATAGATCAAGAATTAAGGAGAGTAGCAAAACGGATGAGCAGCGCCTCAGAGTACTAGTGATATTGACGGAGACGTCGATTCTGTGACGACATTTATCTTTGGAAAATTGCTTTATTTGGAAGGCAGACAAATGAAATTTTTATTTTTTATGTAAAATAAGTTACATCAGAATCAAGCGTGAATATGCACCCATTTTTGTGGGTGCAGAGAGAGAGAGAGAGAGAGAGAGAGAGAGAGAGAGAGAGAGAGAGAGAGAGAGAGAGAGATAAAATAAATTAATTAATATTTGTGTAGCTTTTCTCATTCACAGAACGTTCTCTCTCTCTCTCTCTCTCTCTCTCTCTCTCTATCTCTCTCTCTCTCTCTCTTCGGTTATATGTGCTTTATGTTTTCATTGTTTCTATTTTCTTTATTGTTAAAATTTTTAATATTTTCCTTTACTCATAAAGGTGAAATGTTTAATTCATCCTTAAAGGAGAAACGTTTATACGCAAATATTTTCGGTTGATTGGTAAATTTATGTCCTAAGCATAAACAGCTAATCAGAATTACCTTACCTTAGATAGAAAAAAAGTGCATATAAGTATAAAATGTAAAAATATTAATGTTAATATGATTTTTATTCCAATGAGAAAGTGCGTAACTATATAAGGAAAAATATGAATATATGGAAATAATCTATAATTCCACATTTGAGAAATCCCGCAACGGAGACAAGCGTTGTTTGAGTCTTCCTTCTGGAAGCAAATCACAACTCGTACGAATCTCTTTGCGGCAGGAAATTTGTTGCATCAAACGAGATCCAGGACGGACCCACCACCTCGATG
>NC_061109.1:65340166-65345166 GCF_015104395.2 Macrobrachium nipponense
CAAAGCAGAGACGTAAAAATTAAAGATGAAATTCCAGTTGTTGAGTTCTCACATTATGGACAGAGATTTCTCATCATCTGAATTCAGCTTACTGGTCATCAAACTTATGACTCTACCGTCAATCCCTTCCGTAACAAAAAACAAACTTCCCCGATTTTACCCCGTATTGCCGTACTTCCGGCGTGTTAATCTCACAGAAATGCGCAAAATAAAACATTCATAGACAGATACAAGAGATTCTGTTCCATGGGACTTTTCGACGGGATATACTTTGCAGTTATTGCACCATCAGAAAATAAATAAATACATAAATACATAAATACATAAATACATAAATAAATACATAAATACATAAATAAATATATAAATAAATACATAAATAAATAATTAGATGAAAGGAAGGATTATAAAAATTCGAATCATTCACTTCGGGTAGCCATAGAATCTAGAAGCATATCGTAGTTAAACAGTTACAATCAATATGCATCATAAATTACAAACAGAATATAATACAGTAACATGTCGCGAAAAGAATAGTTTTTTTTAAAGCATATCGGTCGCTTGCTGACTGGGAAGAAAAAGAGGGGAACATCATTCCACCAAAAGAGGGAAAATAAGGTTACAGCCAAAACTGGCAGTGAATGCAAATGACAGACGTAACATTTAAATTCAATTGAAGTCAAAAGAGAATGAAAACGGAGTTTCGTTTACAATGAAGCCTTTGATACAGCCGCATAATATATATATATAATATATATATATATATATATATATATATATATATATATATATATATATATATATCATCGAGCTACAATGTCCTTTAATATCTAATTCGCTCTACCTCGGAATTAATACATTTTCATATATGCTAACCGAAGGGGAATTTTTTTCTCGATATTAGACTTGCCTGGACCGGGGCGCGAACCCACGGAGCCTTTCAAATCCAGGAACGTCAGTGAGCTTTACCTACTACACCACCGCGAGTAGGTAAAGCTTCACTGACGTTCCTGGATTTGTAAGGCTCCGTGGGTTCGCGCCCCGAACCAGGCAAGTCTATTATCGAGAAAAAATCCCTTTCGTTAAGCATATATGAAAATATATTAATTCCGAGGTAGAGCGAATTAGATATTAAAGGACATTGTAGCTCGATATATGTATAATGAACACGGAAATGTGATATGACATATTACTTATATATATATATATATATAATATATATATATATATATATATATATATATATATATATATATATATATATATATATATATATCTAATATATATATATATAATATATAATCTATATCTATATCTATATCTATATCTATATATATATATCTATATTATATATATATAATATATATAGATATATATAAGGATATAGATATAGATATAGATATAGATATAGATATAGATATATATATATATATATTATATATATATATATATATATATATATATATATATATATACCTATATATATAAGAATATAGATATAGATATAGATAATATATATATATATATATATATATATATATATATATATATATATATATATATATATATAATATATATAGTCAAGAACTGTTATTCTGATGAGAAATAATTTAACAAAAAACACTTATTTTTCACATTAAATTTAAAATAATTTGTCCAGGCGTTTTTACTGGGCCGTTCCAACAATATTACTTTTACTACGATAGCTTGTAGGCTAAGGAGTAAAGTTTACCAGAATACAGACAAAAAAATACACTTTATTGAGGGAATAATTGAAAAAAACTAACGTAAAAAAATCCAAATTTATTACAAGAAGTTCTTGCACACATCCTCGAATTATTGGCTGAGGGCACAGTCACATACACTTACAACTCCCATTCAGACTCACAGCTAACCTTCACTCAAATGATAGTTAGAGGGAAAGTTGTCGAGGAGAAGGGAGAAAACAACTTCCGCACTTATGTCAGTAATAAGTGAAAAGATTAAAGAAAGAAAGAAATTCTTAACCTAACTAAACACAATATTTACAGTAATGTACCATTACATATAATATATGTCCCCACGGTACGAACAAAAACACAATTTCGGCACTGAAGCAGTTTAGCAAACGAGTGATAGTTTCGATTGCACTCGGCTTTAGTCGTCCCAGGCCACTATTGCTCAACCACAAGGAAATGAGTCTATTCTTGGATAAAAAGAACACACATAATCGGAAGCTTACCTCTTCTTCACGACCAAAAGGCCTCCTAACGACTCTCAGAAGATCTCAAGACAACGGCCGTTTGTAGGATGATTCTAGAGGCGTCACCATAACTAGTCGAGAGGACTCAAGACGTGGACGATGACGATGGACTCTGTACACTTGGAAGCACGAGAACGCAAACCGCAGCCACAAAAGGGGGGTCAGGTGTATGCATCCAAGGACATTGATGCATCAGCAGCAGATAAGTCCACTCGAAGCAAGACTTCCAACAAAATATACGTAGCAGAGCATTGGTGCAAGGTGGTGATCGGCACACTGATCAACGGGCCGTGAAAAAGGGCGAGAACTTCTCTACAGGAGAGCCGAAAGCAATCTTCCCTTCATCCAGACGAAAAATATGTAAATCGACTCTTAAATAGTCCAACGTGGCAGGAGGCAGAAGATGAAACTAACGAAGCACTCGTACATGAAAGATTAGCAAATAACAACATTCGGTGGGGGACACTCAACAATACAAAACTCGAACCAAGAATTCGAGGCTCAAATGAACATGATAAAATATTGACAGCAATTAATAAACAAATGTTTACTTTAATGGAGCCACAAGATAAAACTTAAATAGCTGATATTACAATATATATATCTAATAAAAGGAGCCCATAAAAACACCAAAATATAGAGAGAAAAGTACCATTTTTCAGAGACTGCTGTCTCCTCTTCAGGTATAAGAATGAGAAAAGTTTACAGAAAAATTTGGTATTTTATACCAAGAGATCCATCCACAGGTAAGCCAATTTAGGTCACCCCCATGATAATCTTCCTTTAATCTTATTAAGTGTTGGTTGAATGAAAATCTTGTCGATGACATCTGAATCCCATGCTCCTTTTGAGATGTTCATTACCTGCCTCTCTTTTATTAAGGCCGATTCCATCATTTGACTCTTGTACCGGCAGATGCTGCTATAAATTATACCTGACAAATTCCAGTTTATTCTATGGTTATGTTCATTTATATAGTTGAAAATAGCTGAGTTCTGTTGTCCATACCTAACTGACCGTTTGTGTTGTAATCTCTGGGGAAGTGATTTTCCTGTAAATCCGACTTAAGATGGTCACAGTCCTGGCATGGATTTTGTACCCGGAGTCCTTGGGGGATGTCTTTTGTTGGACGTTAATCAGGGATTTGGCTAAGGTATTTGGGTATGTAAATGCAAAATGGGTTAATCTCTTCCAGGTGAGGAATTTTTATTTTATTGTTGGGTGTCTCTATGGTCTTGTCTGAGCGGGTCGGTAGAAAATTACATTGTGCTTGTGAAATTGTTTTCTAACTTATATGGTCAGGATACTTTAAAGACGAAGTTGCTTAAGAATTAGTTCAAATTCCTTTTCCAGGAAATCTGGGGAACAAATTCTTAAAGCCCATATAAATGAACATAACCATAGAATAAACTGGAATTTGTCACATGTAAATTTATAGCAGCAACTGCCGGTACAAGAGTCAAATGATGGAATCGGCCTTAATAAAAGAGAGGCAGGTAATGAAAATCTCAAAAGGAGCATGGGATTCAGATGTCATCGACAAGACTTTAATTAAACCAACGCTTAAGAAGATTAAACCGGAAGGAAAATTATCAGCGGGGGGTGACTTAAATTGGCTTACCTGTGGATAGGATCTCTTGGTATAAATACCACCTTTTCTGTAAACTTCTCATTCATATACCTGAAGAGGGAGACAGCAGTCTCTGAAATATAGTAATTTTCTATATTTGGTGTTTTATGGGGTCCTTTTTATTAGATGGAATTCTGTTGTAGCAGAACATTCGTTACCAGTCATATATATATTGTATATATATATACATATATATATATATATATATATATATAGTATATATATATATATACATAATTATATATAGATATATATATATATATAATATATATATATATATATATATATAGATATATATATATATATATATATATGAGATATATATCAGATCTATATATATATATATATAATATCATATATATCATATATAATATATACATATATACATATATATATATATATATCATATATATATATTTATATATATATATATATATATATATATATATATTGGTGTGTTATGTGTGTGTGGTGTGTGTGTGTGTGTAAATATCTAATGTTTTTAAGGGAATATGGGTTCCAGCAAGAAAGTGACAGATTGGAAAGACCGTTCGCACTTTCTTGTACAATGATACAATGATAAACTTTAATAACACATGAAGCGCTCCAAATGCGGGAGAATAATTAACACTAGTCAAAATGCCACCAAAATATAAATCCAAAAACAAATTCCCTTAACAAAACTTTAATTACATATCACCCTTCAATGACAACCATGTGGAGAAATATTTACTTTGCATGATTAAACAATGACAAGGAATATATTTCAAAAGGGAAAAACTTTATCGTGTGTATAGTGCCTTGGCATGTGAAACGTATATGACATTCTAAATAGTATGATTCACTTTTCATCATATATATATATATATATATATATATATATATATATATATATATATATATATATATATATATATATATATATTATGTCATGCTCTCATTAGTAAACTAGATGCATAACTTCAGGTCATGTCAAATACAATAACTATTTTATCAGAATAGTATTCACCGCCACATTTACGGTAAATATTTGTAGGTTTCTGTTAAACACATGGCCAGTTTTGTTAGTTAAAGAATATAACGATGGCGAAAGTATCAGTGAAAAGCATTGCATATAACATCGAAGGT
>NC_061109.1:65349217-65359217 GCF_015104395.2 Macrobrachium nipponense
TCATTTGCCAAATGCTTCATTAAACTTAAAAAAAAATCACCTTAATTCTTCAAATCGGGTGTAGCTATAGAAGTAGTTGTAGTCAAAGTAAATAGTAGTATTTTGAGAAGCAAATGAATTAGCAGTAATTTCTGTAGTAACAATCTTGATAGCAGTTTTCAAAAAAAAAAAAAAAAAAATCAAAATACAATCAGAAACTTGGAATTGTCGTTGTCAGGCCTTTTTTTGTGGATAACTTCCAACCACAGCCATCATCAAAAGAGGCATAAAGTGACATTTATGAGAGACCCGCTGGTCATAGCTGATATCTGCCATATAACATGGTTGAGGGATAAAAAAAAAAATGAAGAATGGAAAAAAAGGTTGAATGGAATCAGTGGATATATTTGTAATAGCCACAATGCCCTCTTTACTTCTTCGAGAAGTTAAACGGGCATTGTAGCTATTACAACTATATACATATGTATTATGAATATGACTTGTACCCATGAAAACTGTATCCATGAATTATCTTTTTTTTTTTTCTCAATGGGCGGATGTGGTGAGCGGTGACATTCTTAGAATGTAGAGGTCATCAACTTAACTCTCCATGGAGACATTGGTCCTAATGTGACAAGACAGCTCAGCTTTGGAAATGCTGACACAACTTCCTTGGGTGGCGCGATTTCGAAGGTTGCTGCCTAAGCAGAACAGACCACGTCCTGTGTCCATGCGCGAGCGGGAAGCAGATATGCTTTCTGAATTTGGTTTGGGGCTGATTCTTGGGCGTGAACAATGATCTGTATTATGACGTAATGTACCCGTGCGATTTCTCCAGGCTTTTAAGAAAATTAAAGAAGACGAAACAGTGGAAGTGACAAAAGCAGATAAATTTAGTGCAGTGGTAATAATGAATAAAAGTGACTATATAAGTAAAATAATGACATTGCTAAATGATACTGATACTTATACGAAACTGAGGTCTGACCCTACACAGACAGTGAACTCCCATTTTAATAAACAAATTAAATCCATTTTGAAGGGCTTTGACCATTTAATTAAACAGTTTACACCGCAATGCGCCTCCCTACCTTATATGTATGGTTTAGTCAAGACACATAAAATCAATAACCCTATCAGACCAATTATTAGTTCAGTGAGCTCAGTTACGTATAATTTATCTAAATGGCTTGTAAAAATTCTTACTCCTTTGGTAGGAAACATTTCTAACACGTATGTTAAAAACAATGTTGATTTTATAAACAAATTGAATAGTTTAAATTTGAATTTTGATTTTAATATGGTTACTTTTGATGTTGTCTCTTTATTTACAAAAGTGCCTGTATGTGACTTACTTGAATATTTGGAGAAGGAACTAGAACGTCATGACATTCCCATAAGTGTAGCAAACCTCATTAGTCTCATAAGGTTATGTATCAAAGATAGTAAATTTTGTTTTAATGGGGAATTTTTTGTACATAAGTTTGGCGTGGCTATGGGTAATCCCTTATCTCCTATCCTTAGCAATATTTACATGGAATTTTTTGAGACAAAACTCTTACCAAGAATTTTGCCCCAAAAAGTTATTTGGTTTACATATGTGGATGATATCTTATGTATTAGGCCAGTTCACGAAAATCTCCAGGAATTCCTTAATAATCTCAATAATTTAGTCCCTTCTATAAAATTTACTGTAGAGGAAGAAAAATTGTAATTAGAATTTTCTTGATGTAACTGTCCATAGAAATGATAGAAATTTCACCTTTCCAGTCTTTCGAAAATCAACTAACATTGCCGCTTTTGTTCATTACTACTCCAATCACCATCAAAATGTTAAATTCTCTGTTTTTTCTGGGATGTTCCTAAGGGCTTTACGTGTCTGTAGCCCGCAGTTTATTGACGCTGAAATTAAAACTTTATGATATTGCATTGAAACTTAAATACTCAAGAACTTTTATAGATGTGACATGGAAAAGAGCTAGAAAAGCATTTTATTCAACTAATGACAAACTTGAATTTAGTAAGCATAACATTCTAAAATTACCCTATGATGAAAGGTTTTTAGATATTCCTAGAATTTTAAAGCTTTTTAACATAAATGTTGTTTTCAGTAAATTAATTGTCACAGATTTAATAATAAAAATTCTCCTAAAGATCTTTCAGGCTGCATATATGAAATTCCTTGCAAAAAGTGTGATAAAGTCTATTACGGACAGACCGGTAAATCTCTTTCACAACGTCTCAAACAACATCAATATTCTGTGAGAACTGGGCAAATATTGAATGCATTATTCGTACATATGAGAGATTTAGACCATCCTATTAACTGGAGTCAAGCAAGAGCCTTAATCCCATGTAATGACACAGTTAAAAGGAATATCATTGAATCTTGTTTCATCAGGTCAAATAATAGAAATGTTCTAAATTTAAGTCTTGGTTTATTTCAACTTGATGCTTTCATTATAAAAAAAAGTTGTAGATAAATATAAGCAACAAAATTAACACATTCAGTTTTTACATGTTTTGGACTGAAAAGGTACTTGTAATTTCGGTTAGGTTTGTGACCGTGTGATATCCGATAATCCTGGATTATCTCTTTTAATTTTTACCCTTTTGACAATTAACCATCTGGTATTCTTGATCTTGTTTTGTACCTGAATCCTTTCTCTCCAATTATACTTCATTAACTCCTTGACAATGTCTGAGTAAAGACGAAAGCGCTTGGATTTCTGACTATCATTTTCCTGTGGGATTCGCTGTGCATCTACAGTGATTTTTTAAGCATATATATGTATGTATACATATATATATATATATATATATATATATATATATATACATATATATATATATATATATATATATATATAATTCATTATTTTTCAAAAGAGTTGCTTTATAAAAAGTATACAAAAAATTTGTTTTGGAGACTACCATGACAGTGTCAAGCGAATTTTCATCGTTCAGTAATTAAACAAAATGCTATATTTGAGTTGTAAGATGTCCTAGTTCATAGAGGAAAAAAGTGTCTCATTAGCATGTGTTTCAAAAGCCAATGGAAAACCTTTATAAATATTTAGATGACCATTGGAATAACATAAAGTGCAGTTTACAATGTCAATTATACGCTGCAAACTCTAATCTTAGCTTATTACTACAAGAAGTGAAAACCCAGTCTAAATAAAACATAGAAAAGGGAAGTAAAACCATGAGTTATCATTTCTCTTCAGTCTTTGGCATGATTTTCGCCAGTTAAGTTCGAATAACATTTAAAATTATAATATCCCTCTAAAACAGCTGAACTATAATATTTTACCAAATAAACAAGAATAAACAATAAACGCCCTTGTCACAATACAGACTCACAGGGAGTACACATTTTAATCAAACGCTTCACATTATGCCGGTAACTATCCGTTTGCAAATGGGCAGAATTCTAAAGATTTAATTAATGGGTTTATAATGGTAACTTATTACACCA
This sequence comes from Macrobrachium nipponense, assembly GCF_015104395.2. NCBI lineage: Eukaryota > Metazoa > Arthropoda > Malacostraca > Decapoda > Palaemonidae > Macrobrachium > Macrobrachium nipponense. The sequence continues at coordinate 65,352,678 of NC_061109.1, forward strand.
ATTCTATGAAAGACATCATTATTGAGTTTAGGAATCAAGTTACTTATGCAAACGAATGGTAAAGTATTCTGATCTATTTGAGGCCTTTGATTATTGCTGTGTTCCTAGTTTTCGTTATCCAAAATATATAATCGATGTTCTCTTCTAGAGTAGTCTAATTAATTATAAGTAATGGAAATCAAATTTTAATATGAAAATAATTACGGTTTTTTTCTGTCATTCAATGAACACAATATAAAAGTTTGAAGAAAATCTGATACTTCAAACGAACATTATATGTTAATACACAGCAAATCAGAAAATCAATACCTCCATAGATCACACCTCTTCAGAATTTCGTTTGTCAATTATTTGAATTTACGTCATCGATCATTACTGGTTATCTTTTAATAATGAAAATCATGAACATCTATTTTATTCATAGAGACAAAATCTTATATAAATCCCCAATGCGACTCATAAATGTTAAGACAACTACACATATGTTTTGGGGGAATGTTTGAAACATGCATAAGTGTTTCCTTACAACTGAAGATCTGTATAATATCCAAAGCCAGTATCACGTTTTCACTCTCCATTTAAAGAAAGATCTGTCGTTTATATGTACAGCTACCATTGATATTCCGAAGAGTCCTTCTGTCTAGATGGAAACTATTCCGAGGGCATGAAAGATCTCATGAATGCCTACCTTCTCTTGGGAAGCTCCCAAAACGATGATATATACTTATGAGAATATGGTCAGTGATTGGCTTGATTTTTTATGATTTATGCTACTACAAAGATTGGCTTATGCTGATATATATTTTCAGAGTGATTTGTTAGAACCAACATAAGCAAGTAGTTCCATGGTACTGTATCTAATTTTAAAAAGGCTAATACATTTATTTCATAACTCAGTTTGGTTTAATTTTGACTTTTTACTGAAGGCATGTCACGGAATCTTTGATCTAAATCGTTTTTCAGGTAATCGACCTTTTGATCCAATTTTTCATTGACCGTTCATATATGAGTGACATTCATGAGAGACATTTTCTCATGACAATAACGGTGGAATAGTTCATTTTATGTGTCCATTCAAATGATATTTCACGAAATAAAAATGGAAAAAGTGTAACGTCAAAAGAGTTTTTAATTTTGTTGTTGATGTTCTCATGTTCGTTAAGCACGCCTTTGATCAACACAGTATCACAGGTGTGCTCCACCAACAAGAGAAAAAATAATTCTAAATCGAGCATTTTTTTCACAAGCACTAACTCATACTAAATCAAAACGAGGAAAAAGCAAAAACGTACTCATTCACTAAAACGTAAAGTCATATAAAAACAATATCGCAAGATGTCAAATGTTTCGAAATATATGATATGGTGATAAGGACTTGCTATTAATAATCCACATTAATGATATTCCTCATAAAATACTTTATTCACTAGAGTTCACTTGATCTAAATTAGTATCAATTTCCCTTTACGTAAAAATTATATTAGAAAATAATGTAATGTTCTGTATATGAGAGCACTTTTTTTTAATCAGCGTTGTTCAAGAGCAAATATCTATGATTATTTTCTGAATAACTGCAACCACCTCCCCCAGGCCCACAATCATGAACGTTGGTTGGTAGCCATCAGTAATATGCCTTTACAGTTGGCATTTAAAATGACATCCTGTTAAACAATAAATGACGAAGAAATTTTGTTTTTGAGTAATGGCTCAAGTAGCATCCGAATTATGGAATCATTTATGCTCATGTGATTTATGACACATTTGGCTTTGGAAAAATACGTTTGTCACTGTCATCAACTTTGATCTCTCCAGGGGTTTGACATTTACTCATCTTTATGGTTATATCGATAAAACAATATGGCACAAAAACTACTTTTTGCATCTTCTCCTCTCTCTCTTCTCTCTCTCTCCTCTCTCTCTCTCTCTCTCTCTCTCTTTCTGCATTTTTAATTGAAAACGCTACTCTCTCTCTCTCTTCTCTCTCTATCTCTCTCTCTCTCTCTCTAATATACGCGTACCTCTCTCTCTCTCTCTCTCTCTCTCTCTCTCTCTCTCTCTCTCTCTCTTAGGAAGCTTGAACTGAATTTCAAGTCAGTGGCTACCTGTTGGCTTGTTCCATACAAATAAGGTCCATCTTTTGAATAATAATAATAATAATAATAATAATAATAATAATAATAATAATAATAATAATAATAATAATAATAATAATAATAGTGTACTTAGGAAGCAGACGCTCTCTCAAGCATACTTTATTAAAAGTAATGTCTACTTCAGCAGCGTTATACTTGTAGAGATTCTTCTCTATTTTGCGAATAGCGGCTTTTACCGTGCTAAGTTACTTAAACAGGCTAGTAGAGCGCCAATAGAGGTCATGGTCAAATACAGGGTCAAAATAGGTGTATATATTTGAATTTTACAGATGAACTATGATACCATAGTCATCAAAGTCACTAACGATTTTCTCTCTCTCTCTCTCTCTCTCTCTCTCTCTCTCTCTCTCTCTCTCTCTCTCTCTCTCTCTTTTCTTAAAGCGAGCTTTCGTCTGGAGCTGCCAGACATCCTCGGGCTGGGAAACTAAGGGTGGACTGATTTTGGTGCGGTGTCCGTCCTCCTTGTATCTGTGGTTGCCAGCAGGGGGTCTGCCCCATGCTTGTCTCCTATAGGCTGGTGGCGGTGAGTCTTCGTTTCCATTGGTTGCCTGAGCCAGGTCTCAAGCCACTTTCTTCGAGCCGATAGTTGCATTGCAGCAGATCCTGCAGCCGTCTGGACCTCCTGAGCGGCGCTGTAACGTTGATGGGCGTTGCGCTACGTTGCGGGACGTCACGGCTAATTTGATTTTCATCGGCTGCATGAGTACCTTGTTCGGGGTCGTTGTCTTCCGTGGAGTTGTCGTGATCAGTGGTGTCATTGTTGGTGGCAGGTCTTCTCATTCTCGTAGGTAGGAGAAATTCTTCCTGTGTCGTATTCAGTGTGGGTTTTATTTGCTGGATGAGGAGCGCCTCCAGCAGGCGCAACCGACGGGCATCAGGGGCCTTCCCGATGATTTTCGTGTTCTGTATGATGACATCCCGGGAGATGGCCTCCTGATGTTTGGTGCTGGCGTGATTCTTGATAGCCCCCTCTTGGGCGTGGCACGAGAGTCTCTTCAACAGGCTCATGGTAGTCATACCTACGAAGGCGCCGCTGCATTCGAGGACTGGGCATGTACACTGGTACACTACATGCGTCTGCTTCAGGGGGTCTCGTACCTGTGGAGAGGGGTTATTTTTCATAATAAGGTCGCGCGTCCTCCAATTCTGGTAATATATGATTAAGTCGATATTCTCTCTCTCTCTCTCTCTCTCTCTCTCTCTCTCTCTCTCTCTCTCTCCCTCGAGAGCTGGGAATGATGATCAAATAAAAGGGTTCCAAACTTATAGATCAGATAGAAAAAATAGGAATCAAGGGGGAACCGCAATATATGGGAAAGACAAAAAACAAGGAAAAATATATGAGAAATATAGTAACTCAGAATGTGAACTAATAGCGGTAGAATTTGAATCTGAAAAAATAATGAACATAGTTATATATAGACCTCCTAATACTAAAGAGTTTGACTTAATAATAGAAAAATTTGATGATATATGTAGAAATCACAAGGACTGGACTATTCTCCTATCTGGAGACTTCAACTTTCTTTTCGTAGACTGGAAAGAACGAATAGGAAATTGTGGTTGTACTTATACATATAAAAAAGACAGTAATAGTAGTGAAGATGATAAGAGGCAATTCGAAAAGCTATTAGATATGCTACTAGAATACAACATTCAACAAATATCACCTGCCAACAAGAAAGGAAAATACCTTAGGACCTAGTATTTGTGAACAAGATGAATTATGTTAAAGAAATAATAGTTTATGATGCGAGTATTTCAGACCATAATGTCATAGAATTAACAGTCCATTCCAAAGCAAGTGAAAACAGAGTAAGCAAGAAATGAAAAAGTGGGAAGGATATGGAAAATACAACTTCTACGTTAAAAAATATAAAATGGTCAGAAATAAATGAAGAATTAAACAAAGATTGGGATAACATTTTCGTAAGTGATGACATAAGGGTAAATACGGAGATATTATATAAAATATTAGAGAAAATAGTGGATAAATATATACCGAAGAAGAAAAGTAAACCATCAGTCATGCATACCAAGATACAGAAGAATCTTGTTCCAGAAAATCAGAAGTGGGGAAAAAAAGAAAAAAGGTCTTGCAAAAGAAAAAAAAAAATGCAAAAAAAATGCATTGGAAAGTTATAGAACTAAAAAGTAGAATAGAAAATGCAGAAACAAAAGATTATACAATCAAAAGAAAATGAAAAACGGGACTTGAAGAAAAAACCCTAATAAATATCAAGCAAAACCCCAAACTATTATACTCATACGCAAAAAAGATGAATAAAAGAAGAATAGAAATTGGCCCTCTAAGAATTGAAGGGAGATTAACGAATGAAAAAAAAGGAAATTTGCAACATATTGGCAGAACGATATAAGAGAGAATTCGCCCCTAGAATAGATAATGAACATAATGATATAGAAGTAAGGGACGAAAATAGTGAATATTTAGCTGACATAGATATAATGAAGCTGATATTGTGCAGGCTAATAATGAAATTAAAAATGGAGCTGCAGCAGGGCCTGATGGAATTCCTGCTATTTTGTTAAAGAAAGTAGTTCATTCTATCGCAAAGCCACTTGCAATATTATTAAGACAAAGTGTAGATACAGGCAAGATTTATGATGAGCACAAATTAGCATATATTACCCCTACTTTCAAAAGTGGATCAAGACTAGAGGCAAGTAATTATAGGCCTGTGAGTCTAACATCACATATTATGACAGTGTATGAAAGGGTAATGAAGAAAAATATTATGAAACATTTAAATAAAAAATAATTTGTTTAATATAGACAACATGGTATCGTACCCGGAAAAAGTACACAACCCAATTGTTAGTCCACTGTGAACGAATATTCAAAAATATGAAAAGAGGAAATGAAACAGATGTGGTTTATCTAGACTTTGCAAAAGCTTTTGACAAAGTAGACCATAATATATTAGCGAAGAAAATTAGAAAACACAATATCGTGGATAAAGTAGGAAGATGGTTAAAAGAATTTTTACACAACAGAAAACAGATAGTTATTGCAAACGATGAGAAATCGGATGAAGCCAAGGTAATATCCGGTGTGCCACAAGGTACGGTGTTAGCTGCATACTGTTTGTTATTATGATTGAAGACATAGACAGTAATGTAAGGATTCGGTAGTGAGTAGTTTCGCTGATGACACAAGAATAAGTAGAGAAATTACTTGTGATGAAGATAGGAACGCTCTACAAAGAGACCTTAACAAAGTATATGATTGGGCAGAGGTAAATAGGATGGTATTTAACTCTGATAAATTTGAATCAATAAATTATGGAGACAGAGAAGGAAAGCTATATGCATATAGGGGACCTAATAATGAGACAATCACAAATAAGGAAGCAGTTAAAGACCTTGGGGTGTGATGAATGAATAGGAACATGTTATGCAATGATCAAATAGCAATTCTTTTGGCAAAATGTAAGCAAAAATGGGAGAATGTTGTTACGGCACTTCAAAACAAGAAAAGCTGAACACATGATTATGCTTTATAAAACATATGTTCGTAGTCCACTTGAATACTGCAATATGATATGGTACCCACACTATCAAAAGGATATTGCACAAATAGAGAGTGTACAAAGGTCCTTTACAGGTAGAATAGAAGAAGTTAAGGACCTTGACTACTGGGAAAGACTACAATCCTTAAAATTATATAGTCTAGAAAGGAGAAGAGAACGCTACATGATAATTCAGGCATGGAAACAGATAGAAGGAATAGCAGAAAACATCATGGAACTAAAAATATCAGAAAGAGCAAGCAGAGGTAGATTAATAGTGCCCAAAACTATATCAGGAAAAATAAGGAAAGCACACAGGACATTAATCCACTACACACCAGCATCGATAATGCAGCGTCTATTCAATGCGTTGCCCGCTCATCTAAGGAATATATCAGGAGTGAGCGTAGATGTGCTTAAGAATAAGCTCGACAAATATCTAAACTGCATCCCAGACCATCCAAGATTGGAAGATGCAAAATATACCGGAAGATGTACTTGCAACTCTCTGGTAGACATTAGAGGTGCCTCACACTGAGGGACCTGGGGCAACCCGAACGAACTGTAAGGTCTGTAAGGTCTGTATGGTCTCTCTCTCTCTCTCTCTCTCTCTCTCTCTCTCTCTCTCTCAATCTAATCACATTCAATGTGAAATGCTTCTAAATAAGATAAATGTGTTGAGTTTAAAGTTAATTATAACAAAATGAAAATTACTATTGATATGAAAGGAAAATGAAAAAATATAATTAACTTTTCCTTTAATTTGGCAAGTCTATATCACAATTTCATTTGCCAGCCAATTATTTCTCTTTAATTTCGTGATTGCGATTCAGATAATAATTTTGCATATATGAATT
>NC_061109.1:65364217-65381717 GCF_015104395.2 Macrobrachium nipponense
CTATAAAATATTACATATCGATTCACCGAAGAAACCATTTATAACCTAAAATCGCCAGAGAGAGAGACAGAGAGTAGGTTTTAAGAAATTTGTTATTTTCCTTTTTTTCGATGGATAAAGCTACCTTGCCTGACCATAAAAAGAATGACTATAAGTTCACAAATACATGCACATGTTATCACTATTAATTACAACACAAACATCAGCACACAAAAATATATGCTAGCATAACCTACACAAAACATTAATATGTTCTATTAATAATTTTCATTGTAACAATTTTATAACTGTTGAATTATTTTTCTTAATTCTACGAAACGTGTTAAGAGTAGTTAATATTCATACTGGCTTTTTTTGTGTGATGGATTAATTATGGGGTATTTATTTTGCCAACCCCGCCGGCCTATATGCTCTTTAACAATCGATTAACCTTTGTTATATGATTAAAATTGAAAGAAAATTATATATATATATATATATATATATATATATATATATATATACTATATATATATGTATATATATATATATATATATATATACATACATACATACCTATATACATTTGCACAAAAGCCAGGAAAAACGTTGAAGCAGATTCCTTTCCACCTGTGTGTGTTTGTGTGAGACACAGACACTAAGTATATAATCATTGCATAAATTTATATCAGAAGCTCTATAACATCTGATTACTTACATTGCATGAAATATAAGAAGTAAAAATAACATAAATATTTTTATTTTCATTTCTGGAGAGAAAAATACCGCCGTATTTTCTCGTTAAACAAAATTCATGACAGCTTGAGATATGTAAATATCGTCACTTTCCTATGAAGGGATAAAATAAAATCTGAAAAACAACAGGAGCTGGCGAATGCGCAGTCTAGATGCGCCGTTGTTTCTCGCCAACACTATTTTTTTTTCTTTTTTTAATTCTGGGTTTCAATGGCCCCTTTGGTTTGAGACTTTAGTTCTGTAAATGGATTGCGACGGAGTTTTTTTTTTATTGCCTTATTTTTGTTGCTATCTTCTAATTAACAACAATTTTGTCCTGAATCGTGGTTCACTTTTTAATTATTAGTGTTAGGCAGAATCTAAATTTAGTTTCATTTAATAATAAATTCTTGACTGGAACAGTTCTTTGTTTATATTATATCTTTTCATCATAAAAAGGTAGGTTATATTATAAACCAATACCTTGAAATGGACACTACGTCATTCTAACTAATATGATGTAGGAAATTAATTCGTAATTGACTCTTGATCAAATTTACACACATTAAAATAAGGATTGATCAACAAGTAATAAAAAAAAAAACATTTAGCTGAATTGCTATGCATACAAATAAATTGCAAGTAGGTCAGTAAAAAAAAAAAGGAACACCAACAAAGGTTTCAGCATAAAAAACAATCACTAGAAATAAAATAGCATAAATTTGCTTTAGGAAAAAATTACGCAAGGAAAAATATGAATTGGCAACTGTATATTTGTATATGCATACATACATACATACATACATATATATATATATATATATATATATATATATATATATATATATATATATATATTATATATATATATATACGTGTGTGTGTTTGTTTGCATGCGAATAGTCATAGTTATGCATCTATTTTGTGCCTATGCGTCTACACCCATGCGAATATACAAAATGACGTATGATTAAAAACGCAGGTCAGAAAGAACTACATCAACAAACGGAATTGCTTCTCGTTCAGGAAATTTGGAAACGTTTAAATTGAGGCAGAGAATTCAGGAAATTGGTTGGAATGACTGTTACCCTTCCATCGTGTTCCTGCTGTGGGGGGAAAGGGGGAGGTTTATATCAGGTATTGAAATTTATATATTTCATTGAGAGATCTGTAGAAGAGCGCCATCTGGGGACAATTACAAAATTCGGAAGAAAATTCTCCGTCTCCGTTTATACTTTCGTGACGTTACATTCCTAACAATTTTTGCCAGGCGATGTGTTGACAGTGACCTTATCATACTTTTTTTTTAATTCTCATGATAATGTTTAAAGTTCATAGGCAAGATTCAGGGATAATTTCCTTAATCCACAAGAGAATAAGAGGTATAATCTTACGTGGCTGAACGAAATGTAGAAAATTCAATTTGAAAGTGGGAATATGTTGAACTAATCAGCAATTTGTATAATATTGTGGTGAATGTTAATCTACATACTCTAGCAAAGTTAAACAAGGTTAAAACACTGGAAATCATTACTTAAGTAAATTTTAAAAATCAGTTACGAATTTCATACTAAATGACTATTCTACATACTATGGAGATGGATGGCAGGTGAAAATCAAAAAGAGTAAATGAAACCAGACCTTGAATCAACTGACAAGCGAAAAGGTCTCCCGCTACCAAATTCCAAGAGGTCTCACTGCGCAGTTTCAAGAAAACCCTGTAACGGGGAAAATATAGTGAAAATATTTCACAGTATGAATTTGATCTTTCAGGATTAAGAGCTTATTCTGAGAATGAGTGAGTGAAATACGAGGCCGGAGAAGAAGCTTTTGTTTAATGTCGTGTATGATATGTTGACAAGCATCACAATGAGGAGTCATCAGAAAAATTATACTGAAAGGAAAAGTATATCGAAAGTCAAAATGATAAATAGTGTTATCTCGGGAGAGTGACAGTGGAAGAAAAATGAATAAAAAAAAATAATATAATGCAGTTATTACGGTACTTGTTATATCGTCATTAAGGTGTTGTGAAAAAACATCAGAATTTAAGATAAATAATAATTCTACTTTGGATACCCATTGCGTATCTATATTTTTCCCCGTGTGTGATGCACAAAGCCAACGGGGAAATAAAATCCGCTTTTAGACTCTTTTCTTGGGGACGGAGGGCAGTTGCTCCCATCGTCCTGGGGTGGATAAGTGTCATAAGGATGCCCATTCCATCGGCATCTGACGTAGACTAACAAATGAAGGTCAGCATCCTTCCATTAGGAAGAGCAGTGCTCTCAGTGCACTTCACTGTGTCATTTATAAAGGGTGTTTGCAACTTCCTTTAGTCCTTAGATGCGTCTGCATTTTAGCCTTTTATATAATCTCCGTCCCCACTCCCATTCTTCACGTTTGTTCTTCAACCTCTCTATATATTAGTTCTTTCTTCCGATTAAAATTTTAGATTCTCGTACTTCATCTCTTTCATTTTCGTAAACTTTTTATTTTGCTAAATGCTGACCAACCGCTATAACTATCTCGTTTGACTACCCTAAGAGCTGATTGGTCGAAAGTGGCCCAGTGCTTGGCTTGGTAGCCTAAACTTCATAAATCATCTTCAGTCATCTTCATTTTGCCTCCATAACCTAGATGTTGTGATCCCAGTTTTAGTAAACATAAATGAGTAAATCATTATCCTTCTGTTCGCGATGAAAGTTTTGAATGAAGACACCACTCAAGAAACAGTATTCGTTCTCTATTACCTCGATTAAAAGGAAATTCATTTCACGATACGAAACCTTTTGCCATCAACTGATTTTCTTTTTCTTGAAACCCTCTCTGGAACTAGAATGGTAAGGATACATAGTAAAGCCTTGAGGACATATTGTAGGATCCATCCTTCATGAATAAGGAATTATGCGTCATTGCTTTCCCAGAAAAGCTATTTGGGGGAAGTGTTGTCTACCAACCTCTTCTCTGTTTGCACAACACTTGACTGAAATTGGGAAATTGGTTATCTTTGGAAAGGATTCATCCGTTTCCCTTACCTCGACTGTTAAGGTGTTTGTTTATGTGTGTATATATATATATATATATATATATAATATATATATATATATATATATATATATATATATATATATATATATATATACTTTATTAAAATCATAGAAAATAATATAAAAATATTTGAGTAATTTAAATCGTTGTGAGAAATATCACTTCTTTTACTGAATGATTAATTTTAATATAAATATGATCATGCGGAAGAAACACTTAGTTTTAATTATAACAGATTGAAAAGAGATATTTCAGTCTCCAAAAACGAAAACCCAAATTTCCACAGTAAATTACAAATAAAAATATGTTGGACAAGCACAAAATAGATATGTACAGTACCCAAACACCCTCAAAAAGAATTCGTTGTGTAGAATTCTCGGGGAACACTGGTGAAAAGTGAAAGAGTAGATGTGGGGAATGAGAGGGAGAGCCAAAAATTTTGTCCTCCAATAAAACAACCAAAAATAAGGACGAGTAAAAGTGAAAGATAATTGAGGATGGCACCAATTACCTGAGTAACTGAAATCCTGGACTTGTGTTTTATTGTAACAATGAGTTTGTGAAGTGAAATTATTTTGTTCGTACAAAGGAAATACATTCGTGGATAATGAACAGTCTGGCTTCATGCCACTATGTGAAGTAAAAGCTTAATTCTTAGGCACTAACCTTTAGTGGCTTCCAGTCCAGAAAATATGGAGCGTCATCAATTTTGAGGAGATGTAAGTACCTTACAGGATCAGGATAATAATAATAATAATACACCTCTGCAAAGACGGTCTTGACTCAGGGACTTAATCCTCTGTTCAGCCAATGAAAACGCAGCGCCCATCAGACAGAGCACCTGGGACACAATAAATACCGCCGAACGACCCCATTCCAAATCAGTTTCACGCTCACCTTTCCTTGAAAAATGAACCGATGATACGGTTGGAACAAACGTTGGAATTCCATTACTAAGATTTGTTAATCACTTTTTGTTATCATAACAAAAATAAATTAGTATTTTTAGAAAACATTTCTTTAACCAAGATATGAACATCGGCCAGCTATTAGCAAATCATCAGCTGATGAGAAGAGAATAATAAGAAGAATTGAAAAGACCATATATAAAATCAATTCCACTGATGCTGCCATCATCTTTAACAAAACATGTTTAAGAGAGGGTCTCCTACCTTCATATAATAATAATATAATAATAATAATAATAATAATAATAATAAATAATAATAATAATAATAATAAAATAAAAGACTATACAGCCAACTAAGAGGGGAAGACAACCACCAAGAAATTCCTGAAGCCGAACCAAGTAAGAGACATTGGGAAAACATCTGGAGCAATCCGGTTTCACACAACAAACATGCAACATGGCTCCAGGAAGTCAAGGCTGAAGAAACAGGGAGAATAAAAACAAAGCTTCACTGACATCCCGACCAGTGTTGCCAAAGCGCGGAGAAACGACCAAATGTGCGGAGAAGATTCGAGGGGGAGTCATTGAATGCAGAGCTGAGGTCTGCACTCCTCACGTATGCGGCTGTAGGTCCGCATATATTTATGCTTTTAAAACTTTTTCCCATTAATAAAAAATGATTAAAATTATATAATATCTTTTAAAATACTAATATTTTTGATAAATTAACCATTTTCACTAGCCTCGAGTGTTCACGCGCCAATATCAGTTAAGAACCGATTTTGACAACAGCAGATGACGTAACCCAAACGTGATGTCTTACAATGCATTCATTCTTTAGGTCAAGCAATCTTCAATTTGCCTTTGTAATTATATATATATATATTAGTAAAATTTGTATAATTTGTGAATTAATCTTAGGGTGAAGACTGACTTACATTTTTGTAAACTATAGTTATGTTTAGTGAGTTTTAATTTATTTATTTATTTTTTTATAGAAAACATCTGCAAATATGTATTAGACAATTGCATTATATAGTTGAAGTGATTCAACTGATTATAACCGAATAAGTTTCGATATCAGTTTGCTAGGAAGTGGTGTATTATACTCTTGGATTTTCTTTATATTTATGTAGCTTATTGATGAAAAGAGAACCAATTATGATGTGCTCTTTTCGAATTTTTTTAAACTCATAGCCCTGAATAGGGCATTCGTTTGGCTTAGGATTGCCACATGTATACCATAAATCATGCATAATATGCTGTCCATTCTCTTGGGGAAATATCTCTTTTCAAAATATCCGGATCATAAAAGATGGCATATAGACCTACATGTTTCATATCGTTTTTGTCAGTTTACAATGCTTATGACATTGATTTTAAGCCTAACATACAGCATATTACCTAAAGAGACAAATGTGGCTTAAAAAAGAGAAGAAGGAATAAACTATTTATGAATATCGAAGAATTCATGGAGCTTGTCAACTTACTCTGTGGGGAACGCAAAGAAATAAACGAAAAACAATCGCTTTTAATAAAGAAATACATTTCAGTGCAGTTTTTTTGTAACTTCCACTTTTTGCTGAAAACTTTATGAATAAATTTACTTCCCAGTGTTCTCTTTGTAGCCTAATTTACGCATCAAATCATATATAACAATCATAACTATAAAACAGATATATCGAATGTAATAAATCAGCTTCAAGACTGAACACTCGTTCGATTCTAAATTTTACTATCATTAAAGTTGCGTAATGCTTCAAAAGATATGAAGCAAATGAATTTCGTTAAGGGTATTTCTACAGAAGCAGTCCGCACGGACTGCAAGGAACGTAACCGCGGATACGACATCCACTAGGGATTGGGACGTCGAATGTATTTCGCCGTGTTTAGTACAGGCCCCTAGGGGGTTAATTACAGTCGTCCGAATAAATATTACTTAAAATTCTTGTTCAGTAGGTAGAACTGCGTAGAAAAACCGCAACTGCCATAGTCTAGGCCGCTGCGGATAAGTACCCTAGATTTACCTATATAATATAACCAGGGTGACTATTTTGTCTAGTTAGTGTAGCAAAATAACTGTAACATTGCTTGGCAATTAACACTACACCTCCCGTGTCGAGCTAGTTCCGCGGTGATGTGCGGACTTCATGGCAACCCTGATCACGACAGACACAGTCAGAAACCAACTAAAGAAAATGCCAAACTGGAAAGCCCCAGGTCCCGATGAAGTCCATGGATACTGGCTCAAAAACATCAAGGCCCTGCACCCAAGAATAGCAGAACAACTCCAGCATTGTATCACAAATCACCATGCGCCCAAATGGATGACCACAGGAAGAAAGGCAAGAGTAAGGGAAATATAGCCGGTAACTTCAGGCCTATCCTGCCTACCAATAATGTGGAAGTTACTAACAGGTATCATCAGCGAAAGGCTATACAACTACCTAGAGAATAAAACACCATCCCCCACCAAAAGAAAGGCTGCAGAAGGAAGTGTAGGGGCACAAAATACCAGCTCCAGATAGACAAAATGGTAATGAAGAACAGTAAGAGAAGGAAAACCAACCCAAGCATGGCATGGATAGACTATAAAAAAGCCTTCGACATGATACCACACACATGGTTAATAGAATGCCTGAAAATATATGGGGCAGAGGAAAACACCATCAGCTTCCTCAAAAATACAATGCGCAACTGGAAAACAATACTTACAAGCTCTGGAATAAGACTAGCAGAGGTTAATATTAGGAGAGGGATCTTCCAGGGCGACTCACTGTCCCCACTACTCTTCGTAGTAGCCATGATTCCCATGACAAAAGTACTGCAGAAGATGGATGCCGGGTACCAACTCAAGAGAAGAGGCAACAGAATCAACCATCTGATGTTCATGGACGACATCAAGCTGTATGGTAAGAGCATCAAGGAAATAGATAACCTAATCCAGACTATAAGGATTGTATCTGGGTACATCAGGATGGAGTTTGGAATAGAAAAATGCGCCTTAGTCAACATACAAAAGGGCAAAGTAACAAAGACTGAAGGAATAAAGCTACCAGATGGAAAAAACATCAAACACATAGATGAGTCGGGATACAAATACCTGGGAATAATGGAAGGAGGGGATATAAAATACCAAGAGATGAAGGAGACGATCAGGAAAGAATATATGCGGAGACTCGAGGCGATACTCAAGTCAAAACTTAACACTGGAAATATGATAAAAGCCATAAACACATGGGCAGTGCCAGTAATCAGATACAGCGCAGGAATAGTGGAATGGCGTAGGCAGAACTTCGCAGCATAGACCAGAAAACCAGGAAACATATGACAATACACAAAGCACTACACCCAAGAGCAAATACGGACAGACTATACAAAACACGAAAGGAAGGAGGGAGGGGACTACTAAGCATAGAGGACTGCGTCAACATCGAGAACAGAGCACTGGGGCAATATATGAAGACCAGTGAAGACGAGTGGCTCATGAGTGCATGGGAAGAAGGACTGATAAAAGTAGACTAAGACCCAGAAATATACTGAGACAGGAGAAAGACAAGCAGAACAGAGGAATGGCATAACAAACCAATGCACGGACAATACATGAGACAGACTAAAGAACTAACCAGCGATGACACGTGGCAATGGCTACTGAAGGGAGAGCTCAAGAAGGAAACTGAAGGAATGATAACAGCGGCACAAGATCAGGCCCTAAGAACCAGATAAGTCCAAAGAACGATAGATGGAAATAACATCTCTCCCAAAATGTAGGAAGTGCAATACGAAAAATGAGACCATAAACCACATAACAAGCGAATGCCCGGCACTTGCACAGAACCAGTACAAAAAGGGGCATGATTCAGTAGCAAAAGCCCTCCACTGGAGCCTGTGCAAGAAACACCAGCTACCTTGCAGTAATAAGTGGTACGAACACCAACCTGAAGGAGTGATAGAAAACGATCAGGCAAAGATCCTCTGGGACTATGGTATCAGAACAGATAGGGTGATATGTGCAAATCGACCAGACGTGATGTTGATCGACAAAATCAAGAAGAAAGTATCACTCATTGATGTCGCAATACCATGGGACAACAGAGTTCAAGAGAAAGAAAGGGAAAAATGGATAAGTATCAAGACCTTAAAATAGAAATAAGAAGGATATGGGATATGCCAGTGGAAATTGTACCCATAATCATAGGAATATTAGACACGATCCCAAGATCCCTGAAAAGGAATCTGGAAATACTAGAGCTGAAGTAGCATAGACCAGAAAACCAGGAAACATATGACAATACACAAAGCACTACACCCAAGAGCAAATACGAACAGACTACACATAACACGAAAGGAAGGAGGGAGGGGACTACTAAGCATAGAGGACTGCGTCAACATCGAGAACAGAGCACTGGGGCAATATATGAAGACCAGTGAAGACGAGTGGCTCATGAGTGCATGGGAAGAAGGACTGATAAAAGTAGACTAAGACCCAGAAATATACTGAGACAGGAGAAAGACAAGCAGAACAGAGGAATGGCATAACAAACCAATGCACGGACAATACATGAGACAGACTAAAGAACTAACCAGCGATGACACGTGGCAATGGCTACTGAAGGGAGAGCTCAAGAAGGAAACTGAAGGAATGATAACAGCGGCACGAGATCAGGCCCTAAGAACCAGATAAGTCCAAAGAACGATAGATGGAAATAACATCTCTCCCAAAATGTAGGAAGTGCAATACGAAAAATGAGACCATAAACCACATAACAAGCGAATGCCCGGCACTTGCACAGAACCAGTACAAAAAGGGGCATGATTCAGTAGCAAAAGCCCTCCACTGGAGCCTGTGCAAGAAACACCAGCTACCTTGCAGTAATAAGTGGTACGAACACCAACCTGAAGGAGTGATAGAAAACGATCAGGCAAAGATCCTCTGGGACTATGGTATCAGAACAGATAGGGTGATATGTGCAAATAGACCAGACGTGATGTTGATCGACAAAATCAAGAAGAAAGTATCACTCATTGATGTCGCAATACCATGGGACACCAGAGTTCAAGAGAAAGAAAGGGAAAAATGGATAAGTATCAAGACCTGAAAATAGAAATAAGAAGGATATGGGATATGCCAGTGGAAATTGTACCCATAATCATAGGAATACTAGACACGATCCCAAGATCCCTGAAAAGGAATCTGGAAAAACTAGAGCTGAAGTAGTTCCAGGTCTCATGCAGAAGTGTGATCCTAGAAACGGCGCACATAGTAAGAAAAGTGATGGACTCCTATGGAGGCAGGATGCAAACCGGAACCCTACACTATAAAATACCACCCAGTCGAATTAGAGGATTGTGATAGAGAAAAAAAAAGAAAAAAAAATAATAATAATAATAAAATCTTATAATAGCATGAGTCACTCAAATGGTTAAGAAATCCACAATCGTGAATGACTGGAGGATACACAAAACATAAGTGACTGACACTTTATTATGCAATGCGAAATGGAAATAATTTGTGAATATCACGTATGCTAAAGAAAGCTTTCTCTCAGGAGATGTAACAACACAATGTTAAAATGAAATACGTGGTGCAGACTATTTTGAATAAAAGCCATATTTAAAGATTTTGTAATGAACCGTAAATTTTATCACAAAGTTTCCTCAGAATTAGTCACTTGAACTTTGAAAAATATGTTCCTTCTTTCAATAATCTCAAATTAATATGAAAAAATTTATACCTGTTTTGGGTATGCAATCCTAACATGAAAAAGACAATCCTACATAAAAAAAAAATTGTCCAGGTTTTTGCAAAATAATACACTATTGTAAAGGTCAGTCATGAATATTTTTCTCCAGGACTTGGATAAATGATGCACTGGCGGCGAAAATGTCAATCGAAGATGAAGGTTGGCTCAGGTTTTGCAAAATTATCTTACTAACGTGAAGGACAAATCATGCATGCACTTTACAGGAAATTTGTAAAAATCATTCAGTCAAAAAAATTGTAAGGCTAACATAATTTTGGGGAGGGTTTTCAAAAAAGGAATTCACCAGTAAAAATGGCAGTGTACAAAGTCTGGCGTAGTACTCTTAAAATAAATGTAAGATAATTCAAAAGCAGAAAAATAAAAAAAGTAAAAAGATTACTAATGTTATAACCAGAATCATCAGGCCCGAATCAAAAGGACCTTCCTGGAACAGAGCTAACTTTGTTTGGTATATTTCATAAACACTATAAAAATCTTATATATTTATCCACACATTAATGATTGTATCCATTAGTATTAACGATACGGAATCATTAAATTATTTATAAATAAGACAATACATTATATTAATGAGACCATTTATGGTGGTGTACATGTAACATAAAATAAAATGAAGAATAAAATTATATAACAGAATAAAAATTTATCTATCTATATCTGATAACAAAAGCTATCAGCTCCACTTGAGATTCCAAACGGAAAGTATCTAGTGGCCATCCAACTAAACTTATTCCTTCCGTGTTTCTCTATGACCCAAAGACTCTGTAAGCAATTACTCCATTAAAAACCACATAGGAAATTAGTCGCTGGAGCCAGGGGGCGGAAGGAAGCTTTACGGATTTACTTATATGAAGCCTTATTTTCATATTGATTTTTTCTATAATGATCAACAAATGTTGAGAATATATTTGAAATGACCATACATAATATATATATATATTATATATATATATATATTATATATATATATTATATATATATATATATATATATATATATATATATATATATATACGTGTATACAGTATATGTGGGTGTACATTGCATATAACTAAAATAACAGAACGCGTGAAAGTCAAGTAATCCCTGGTTCCACAGCTGCCTCGTAAACGACAGCTGCAGTCATTCCGTCATGTGAGAATATCGTTATGTGTGTGATACAGGTGTTGCCATCTGTCGGAGGGTTGAGTGATGGTTCTTTTTGTGAATGGCCGGCGGAGCATTGCAACGCTTCCTCTTTCAATCTGCAATATTGCTCTGCCTACGTGCCCAGCTTTGCAAGGGATTCCTTTGATTGTTTTTCATTTTCTTCTTTTTGTTTACGAATCCTTTACTGATGAGTGTAAACGTCAATATTTGATGGGTTTATCATTTTGTATCGTTTTCCAATTTTTCTTTCTATCAATAACTCAAATAAAGTTTTATTTAGCAAAACTCCATTTTACTGTGGTCTTAATATTAACGCTATCAATATCTGACTCTCTCTCTCCCTCTCTCTCTCTCTCTCGCTTATATATATATATATATATATATATATATATATATCTATATATATATATATATATATATATATATATATATATATATCCACATATTGTGTGTGTATATATTCAACTTAAGAAGAGAGAGAGAGAGAGGAGAGAGAGAGAGAGAAAAGAAAATGTGGCCGTTTATAATCAAAGTTCTGTAATTACTATATAGAATATCGATACACAACTGACTCCTCTAATCTCTGGTGCATTTATATATCGTAGAAATATCTAAGATTTCCACGGAAGCCGGGAGACATATTTCAGATTATTATTATGAGGATAAACAAAATTTTTCTTGGTATTGTGTTATTAGTATGATATTTGTAGTTTAGCTTTACGCCAACTAGAGTCTTGACATTATCATTCTTAAGGCCTCTAATTATCCTTAGTGATGGGGATTTTTATATTATGATGAAATACAAGGGATGGATGTAAATGACATTTAAGTGCAAAATTGTCAAATAATGAAGGAAGGTCACAGCAAAAAAATTTTCAGCCCGTTATCTTATTTCACCCCGAGGTGAAAAAGACTCAAGTCGGTATTGACAAAAAACAATAGAAATATAAAGGAGTTTTTGAGAGGGGAGACGAGACGGGGAGGGGTGGTGTCTCCCACTACTGTGGTTGTTGTTTTTTATAAATTCTTAATTAATGTGCCTCCGGTGGGAATAGAGGAATTTATCAGAATAAACTCTCTCTCTCTCTCTCTCTCTCTCTCTCTCTCTCTCTCTCTCTCTCTCTCTCGTCGTAATAAGTGAATACATTATCATTTTAATATAACCCATACAGATTCATTTATTCTTTCTTCAATACATTTAGTCAACAAAATGTGTTTTTGTTATTAAAAAAAAGGCAAAAAGATATAATTCTAATCTACAAAAAAACATCGAACAAGACAGCATTTTTTTTAGATTACTTCATTGATCACCTCCGAGATAGTGATACGCTTCTCGCGTGATTTTCAAAAGACCGTAATGGGATTATGGTCTTCCAGGGCAAATTTTCAATAGCTTTATGTATATCTCTGCCGGAGGTAAAAACACAAGTCTACCGCTTGTAAAAATATCTCATATACAAAATGCTTTTGTGAAAAAAGAACTTATAACATATTGCTTTGTGTACAAGGAACATACGCGTTATTACGTTCGTGTAAAACGAACCTACACATTATTGCTTCTGAGTAAAAGGAAGTTAATTAATACTGAAAATGTTCTAAGTAAATAAATTTCAAGGAGGTTCCAGTCTGCAGTAATGATATTTAATGAAATATTAGTTGTATTCCGATAGATTAAACAGGTCTCACGATCTAGCAGCAATATCTGCAAGGTCTCTCTCTCTCTCTATTCTCTCTCTCTCTCTCTCTCTCTCTCTCTCACACACAAGGAATTCCCTTCCTTGTTCTTCAAAGCGACAGGCGCGAGGAGGAAAAATCAGATGAGAGAGACTAGAAGGCAAATAAAAGAATGAAATGAATGATGAAAGAATATATACATAATAGATGGGTGTATATGTGTGTATATATATATATATATATATATATATATATATATATATATATATATATATATATATATATATAGTATCTTAGAGCGCTCACTGTTCATCTAATAAAAATGTGACCATATTGTAATACGTTTCAACCTTGGTGCAATATTGCTTAAATAAGTATCGAAGAAAGTGGAACCTAACCTTTGTTAAGGAATAAAGAAAGAAGAATCGAAGAAAAGAGAAACATGACCTAAAATGCGAAGGTCTTCCAAGTACTGCAGGAGGCGGGAGAGAAGAGAAGTTTGTCGTTTTCAAAGTGCCCCTAATTGTCCTCTAAGACCACAGCCCCGTCTATGTAGAGATCAGGGAACTTGTTACCAACTTCGGCATCAAATCCTAAGTTGAAAATGAATTCGGATTCAACTTCCGCTGAAGGAACTAGTCTCACTAAGGTCTCTGTAATGCCTGGTGCTCCAGAAACTTCCAGTTCCTGGAGTTTCTGTTGTGTTGGTTGATGGGAAAAGGGAGAAGTCGATACCTTTTATGGAATTAACTGGAATGTTATGTCATTGTTTGTCCTTAGGGATAACTGCTTATTTCTTATATTTCTTCGGTTAAAAAAGAATTTTAGATTTTCCTTTCCGAAGACTAATTGTTATAAAGCAAAAGCTATACAAAAGTACTACAGGAGATACTGAAAAGTAGATAAAAAAAACATGATTGATTCATCTGTCTTATTTTATTCTCAGTCTTCACCATTTTTATCATGCCATGAGAAAAAGTCCTCTTTTTGACTCCACACTGTGACCTTTTTTCCTCAGTCCCCTTGCATATTTTTACTCTTCTCTTCTTTTCCCGTTAGTTTTTCGCACTGTCCTTTTACATTTCCCCTCCGCCACTCTCCCCCCACCCCTTCACCGCACCCCCAATACATTCACCAGCACAGCCACTCCTATATTTCCTGCAGCAGGACTGTTACTTCTTCCTTGTAAATATATTTAACACAACCGCGACTTATTTTCAATCAATTTAATTTATTTTTCCATTATCATATCTACCGTCTCGACTCGTCCACTTGCAGTAATTTTTTTTTTTTTTAGTTGCCGCTTAGAAAGTCTCTGCAAGATCTGAAAAGGCCGATTGTCATAATTAGAATAAATTTTGGTTATTACAAATCTCAAAGATTACATTGAATGCTATTAAAGTTAAATGCTTTTGAAGGTTTGGTGTGTTTGAAATGTTCATGTGCCTTATAACTCCCACACGTTTTAACTTTGTAATTATGAACGATATTGTTAGTACAAAATAGTTATTACTAATAATAATAATAATAATAATAATAATAATAATAATAATAATAATAATAATAATAATAATAATAATAATAATAATAATAATAATAATAATAATTAAAAACCGATATTTGTGACTTGATATTCTTATGACTATATCCTACGATAGCTAATTAATAATTTGGCAAATAAAATCTTTAGTATTCTCTCTATCTCTCTCTCTCTCTCTCTCTCTCTCTCTCTCTCTCTCTCTCTCTCTCTCTCTCTCTCTCTATTGCTTCCGAAATGCCAGATGTTATTTGGAAATGCAATATCCCCGAAAAGGTTTGCTCAAAGGGATGAGCTTTTTTCTTGTGTTTGCAGAGAGAGGAAATCCAAATCGAATTGAATTCGGAATCTAATTCACTTTCGTGAAAGGAGCCGAAAAGCTTTAGAAAGGTCTTTGTGAGGGAAAGCGAGGGGGGGATTAAAACTGGCATCGTCAATTACAAAGAAAGAACTTTTCTGCCAGCATTTTACCGTGTCAGTTTTGCATGACGAAAGCTTTGATTTGTGAATGGGTAAGTTTTCACTCGGATATGTCTACGGACCAAATTTTTTTCAAAAAAATCTGGCCTTTCATTTACGTTACGAGTTTATCTTGGCCACAACTAAAATGTGAAATAGTTCGCCCGATGTTGAATGGAATCCTCTGAATTCCACGAATTCGAGTGAGGAGCAGATTTACTCCTTCTCTGCTGATGCTTCGTGAATATCAGGTGCATCGGCTCTATTCACAAGTTCCTCATGTTTATTCATTACCCTTTCCTATATCCTTGGAACCCTTCAAGGTTTATAGACTTGATTCTGGCCATCAAGGACTTTTCAGCTGGAGAGTTTAAGAAAGTTGAATCAGTTTCAAAGGTTTCGTTTACACTTCATACAAAATAGGTTTTAGTCTTTCCTTCTTACCTTAAACAAAACCAACAAAACATATTTCATATTCCTCTTACCATAATGTTTTTTTGAAAAAACAAAATTCATGATATATTTCAATATATGTCGCGCATAGAAAGCCATTCCACTTCTACTTATATTGTATATTACAGAGGTTTTTTTATTACTGAATATGACATTCCTCTGTTATAATAGCTACATTCATTTTAAGGGAAACTGGATCTCTATGCTTCCAATGCAGACATATAATAGAACACAGAGATTCTAAATATCTGATTATCAACACTGACAGTTTCTTTGTTAATTTATTCTTATTTTCCGCTCTAGAAGTGTATACTATGTATTTTAGTCTTATGTTATTTTGAATATTCTTCACTTTTGTTTCTATTTTTCTGGGATACGAAAACACATGTATAATATTCAACATTCTGAGAGCTTCGAGTATTTAACTCATGTAAAGAAAAACATATATATAGCTGAATAAATACGAATAACATAAACAACAGATAAATGTCCAGTATTCTCTCTCTCTCTCTCTCTCTCTCTCTCTCTCTCTACTGAACAAATTGCACCTTTATAAAAAAGGGAAAAAAATTCCTTCTACCATTGATATAAAGAAACACAAAATAAGAGGGGTATAACTTTTGTTTTCCAAAGTATTAAGGAAAATCACCTTTAATTCTTATCATCAAGTATAGCGAAAGGGTAAACTGACCAATATTAAGAGGCTAAAAAAAAAAGAGCGAGTAAGTGTTTATAATTTTCAAAACACAAGGTTCATAACGCTCATCGTTAAGGGAATATTCCAGTGCTACACAAGTCAAGTTTACTGAAATAGATGTGTCCCTGAGACAGGGAGAGAGAGAGAGAGGAGAGAGAGAGAGAGAGAGAGAGAGAGAGAGAGAGAGTCAAGTCATCTTGTAAAAAATAAAAAAACCTCTTCAGTATCACGCGACGTCAGTAATGACAGCACTTTACGGCGAAAGTATAATATACAAAAATATAGTACATAATTTGCTAGCAACTGCGTGATCATACTTGAGCAGCCTAAGCCTATCATAGGTAAATAAGATTTATAAGAAGCCTTGTCCCTTTAATGCCTTTTTATAGTGTTGAGTTTTTATTTATTTATTTTTTTTCGGCATTCATTGTCACAGGTCTCTCTCTCTCTCTCTCTCTCTCTCTCTCTCTCTCTCTCTCTCTCTCTGAAAACCAAACGTAATACTGTTTTGTATGTCTTGCGCAAATCACTTCATTCAGTTTTCAAATAAAAAAAAAATATGAAAATCCGATAAACAAATTGATTAAAGGGAAAACCGCATTCATGGGAAACATCAATCAATCTGCAACACCATTTGATAAATTTCATATCGACTGAAGGAAATTTGATCCCAGAATTTGATTCCGTATTCAGGATATTTCAATTTGCGAATTTATGTGTATGCGCCGACTGCGAATATGTAATTAGGATCCTACAAAGGCCCTCTGCCCTGAGCTCTTTATTCAACTCGAAGCCGCAGTTTCCATCAAATGGTCTTTCGCTTTGACAGAAGCCGACAGAGAAGCTTTCTCAAATGGGGAAAACTGACTGGCTGGCTACTCGGGACTCCATTATGGCGGTCATGTCGAAAAGTGAAATTTTCATGTAATGATCTTAAAATATTTTTGTATAATAATATCATGCATAGAACATAACATGAAAATGTGAGACCAGGACCAACTACTCAACGACTTGTCAAATTATCTTTTATACAATGTTATGTTCGATTAGTTAGCCGGTGTCAAAGTTCAGCGAGTCAGTGCCAAGGTTCA
>NC_061109.1:65386717-65406717 GCF_015104395.2 Macrobrachium nipponense
TATTTTCCAGAATTGCCAGTTTATTTCAAAAGTCATCTTTGGTGATAATAAAATACTTTAGTATCAATCACTATTCATTCATCTTTACTTTCTATTATCCACCCCACCTCCAACTGCTTTCGCATATAGACATGCCTAAAAAACGACGAACAACAGAAAGCAGGAATACAGTAACATGACTCCATTCTTCACCGCTCTTCGTATCTATTTATGAAACGGCGCGAGATGTTTCAATCGAAAAGCCATTTCCACGAACGAAAAATGAGAGGAGAATTGGAAGCTGAACGCTGGAAATATTAGTTTGAAAAAAATTGGAAATTAAATCATTCATCCTTTGGAACCACTCTGATGCCGACAGTCGGACTGGACGGAAAGGAAAAATACGAAATTTGGGGAATGACGGGAATCCAGGTTTTTTGTCTGCCACTGGGAAAGAACCTGTGGCCTTTTACTACGGTGAAAAAATTGTAGTACAACTCAAGATTGCTTCGTGGCATCTTAAATAAAGAAAATAATGGGAAACTCAGAAATGATATGGGGCTTTTTACAACAAAGAAAGTCATAAGAAACTAAAAAAAAAAAATATTGAGTAACCACCCGCCCCCTCCACCCCTCCCCCCCAAAAAAACAGAGATTTAATTACAAAATATTATGAAACGCTCAAAAATTAGATTTTTGCCGCCATGAGAAGAATTGGAAACTTATAATTACTTTATTGGGAACTCAAAACTAGTTTTTGGCTTTTATTATGAATAAAATATTGGATTACTTCAAAAGCGACTTATGGCGTTTTACTACAAAGAAAATGAATGGGGAACTCCCCTGCCCGATTTTGTTTGGTCGGTTTTACAAAAAAGGAAAACATTTTAACCTTGGAAATGAATTCAAGTCCGTTTTACTATAAAGAAAAATTAATGGGAAAAGCGTTTTAACTAATAAGAAAATAATGGGAAACTCAAAGTTGATTAATGGCGTTTTACGGCGATAAAAATAATGGAAAACTAAAACGATTGATGGTGTTTTACCACAAAGATAGTGCGGGGATACAAAATACAAATGTGCCTCTTGGATCGTACAACTTCGTAAACAAGAATAACTCCGTTTAAGACCACAATCAAAATAGTCCCTGGAGCCCAGAGTCAGAAAGGGGCTTTTACCGGACGACCTAAAGATAAAATGGTTCTCCTCGGTTTATGAGTAATATATGAGGGGTGTGAGGTAGCATAACAAAATACGTAGAGTGGTTCTTAAAGGATTTATGGATTCACTTGTTTTAAGCCAGGTAACTACTCTGAGAATCTATTAAGGTATTTGTGTTACTATCAGAATAACCTTTAAACTTTAGGGGTATCGAAAGCTATTCTCTCTCTCTCTCTCTCTCTCTCTCTCTCTCTCTCTCTCTCTCTCTCTCTCTCTCTCTCTTTACATTCATTACTCGTACTAGAAAATCTGATATCTACAAAGTAAGATAAATACAGATTTCTTCGAACGTGCGAAATGCTTTAACAATGAAAGAATATACAAGTCCTTGCATACAGTTTTGTGGCGTTTCATAAACAAAAGGAATATATTGGAGACTGTCGGAACTAATGATACGATCAAATATGCATTATATAAGACTAATACTACATATTTCATAAATTTAACAAAATAGAACATTTTAAATGCAAAATACATTTGAAGTGCCCACTTCAAGTCGTTACTGGTGACTGTTTATAACTGATTATGCTCTAGCAGCTTATCCTTAGCTTACTTAGATGCAACAATATGAATACGTACGAATTCTAATATGCCTTTATAACAGACTGCATTTACTAGAAACCGTTGTGTATACGTTTATGCAGGCTATGATTGATTATTTATGTATGTGTATATATGTGTATATAATTGTATATAAGTTTAAATAATTACAATGCGTATACCATTAAGTCGTTGTAAGGACGTATCCAAATTATATGGACACAATACTAATTACATCAGTGGAGAAACAAATCCACAGTTATGTTAATGTACATTTATTTGAATTTAAAACTATAAGAATAGGTTTCGGGAATCTGTTCGGTTCCCCGAACAGATTCCCGAATGCTATCCTTATAGTTTTAAATTTAAATATATGTACATTTATATAACTGTGGATTTATTTCACCGTTTGAAGACTCGTGCTACAATAAGGATTTTTTAAATTAAATCAGCATGAGTACATTTTACGAATTTATTGCAATCATCTATATGGCCTTATTACCTTGAAAGCCTCGAACAAGAACTTATGAAGCATGACGTGGACCTCGTCTTCACTTCAAGCCTGGAAACTTGTTAATCACCTCATAAAGTGCTTAACGTTCCAACATGGCTGGAAACAGCATAACATGATTATGTAAAGAAGCTCTCTGCGGTGCACTTAATGGAAATTAGCTCAAGGCTTCCTGCGCCCAATGGATCAAAAATGGTTTCATTCGGGTGTCTTAATTTCCCTTATGGCGCGAATGACTTGGTGTTAACAATTAATGAAGAGGAACATTAAGGTAGTTTTTTTTCTTGACTTTTTATTTCATTACTGTGGTCGTTGTTTCAACTAATGTGGTCTTAATGAATGGGCCTCTGTGGGACTCTTGGAATTTGTCTGTGCAGACGGACGTTCGTTATCATGCTATCCCTTTCACTCTCTCTCTCACATAGACAGCTCAGGGTCACAAAGACACAGCAAAATTGAAATAAGATCGGGTTCTCACTCTCCCTAACATTGCCCAATAACCATGGAAAGTTTTAAACTTTGCCCTCTCTCTCTCTCTCTCTCTCTCTCTCTCTCTCTCTCTCTCTCTCTCTCTCTCTCTCTCTCTCTAGTAGTATTATTAGCAATAATACAAATTTAGGAACTCATCCATTCTTTTTCACTTCAAAGTCAGGGTTAGTTATTCGTTGACTTTATTCCAGAGTACAAAATATCGTAAATTTTCCTTCAAAAGTTTAATTACTCAAAGGCTTTCCTGCCTTTGAGTTCATGCTCCTAAAAGAAGAAACTTAATTTTTTTTTCTTCAATTCTGAAAGCGAGAAATGGAACAAGGCATTCCCAAACGAAGGTTGTTCTTATAGAGGGTGATGCAGACAAAGATCGCGAACAGTGTTATCCTAACCTATAAACTTCTCTCTCATACTTAGTCCTGTAGGGGAATTACTGGTTTTAGTTATATTATTATTATTATTATTATTATTATTATTATTATTATTATTATTATTATTATTATTATTATTATTATTATTATTATTATTATTATTTAAGAGATAAACCCTATTCAAATGCAACAAGCCCATGGGGGCCATTTACTTGAAATTGCAGCTTCCAAAGAATATCATGGCGTTCTCTACAAAAAAGTAACAGAAGGTAACTGAAGGCAGAGAAAGTAGAGGTCAGAGGTCACTTACGAGTATTACAAAAGAAAAAATAAGAAATCAACAAATACATAAATATATAGAAAAAAATATTAGCAATTGAATAAATTAATAAATACACAGAATTCAGTTTATAAATAGGAAAAAAATAAATTACCAAATTAATAAATAAAAAAAAAAAAAAAAAAAAAAAAAAAAAAAAATAAAAAAAATTGAAGTAAAATATTGAAATACAAGAACTGTATTAGGGTCATAATCATTACACCTTCCCTTGAACTTCTGACATTCCAATTGCACGATATCCTCAAGGAGTCTGTTCCACAGAATTGGTGCTGCTGTTCAGCGACTCTGGCTGCTCTCGGAAGGAAAAGGGAACAGGGGTCAATTGGAAATGTAAAGATCTCTGTTAAAATATAACTCCGTTAAAATGTTAATTAGCTTTAAAGGTGAATATGAACATGGGGTTCGGTTATTTGATGGCCCACTAACAGGCACTAATCTTTTTCTTATGTATATGTAATGTATTAATTTTTCGGTATTGTATAAATACACAAACACACACATTATATATATACACACACATACATCATATATATATATATATATATATATATATATATATATATATATTTATATGATATATATATAGTAGTATATATATATATATATATAAATATATATATATATATATATATATATATATATATATATATATATTATATATATATCATCTTTGTGAATTAGTCTATAGTAATCTACCATAAAGTACTTTAAAATGTCTTAACCAGTTACTTTATTAGTTTTAATTGTAATGACTAGTTTTAATTAAAACTTATAAAACCTCATTCATAGTTAAATTGATATCCTTGCTTCCCTCTCCTCCAATAACCTACTTTGGTCACAAATGGTCCTTCATTTCATTATCAAACTCCATTAAGTAATTCAACTGGTGAGATTAATATTAATGGTCAGGGAATAGCAAGTGAAGAGGAGGAAAGTTAGGCAATCACAGAGAGAGAGAAGAGAGAGAGAGAGAGAGAGAGAGAGAGAGAGAGAGAGAGAGAGAGAGAGAGAGAGAGAGATGGGTATTTGCTCATATGAATTCATAATTTTCTTAATGAAGGACTTTGTCATAGTTAGTAAGCTTTAAAAAAAAGTTTATGTGTATATGATTCCACCGAAAACTTCAGATTTGTTTCTCGTCATTGTTTACATCAAGAATATTTTATGAGTCACAAAGTCAATCACTAGTTCTCCTTGGAGTGCTTTTTTTAGATATAAATATTTGTGTACACCGTAAACGACATTACATAAAAAAGGCACACTAGTCTTAGGGAGAATTTGGACTTCTTTAAAGGAAAGTGACACTTTAAACACTCGGATATGATTATATTCATAATGATACACTTAACCTTTAGCAAAGAGAGGAGCGAGGGACTTTGCAAAGCTTTTATAAATACTGCAGAGGTCAAGAACACCATTTTTGCCACTGTCACTTTCTTGATATTATTACGTAAAGAAACTAGAATATTCTGAGCATGCATATAAGCAGGAAAAAAAAGGGGGGGGGGGATTTAAAGATGAATTTACTTTGATTTTAAGCAAGTCAAATATTTTCACACATTTCTCCTAATTTTTCAAATTACAGTAATAAATTTATTATATTACCTTTTTTGGAAGACTTAATGAAATATTTATCTGAAGAAAATGTGAATTTCCAAATCTAGGAGACCCTACCGTGAAGTAACCTAGAACCTAATTATGATAATGTAAAGATAATTTTTATGTTATGTAAACATATGTAAAAATTCTGTTTGATAACGTCATAGCTCCAGGTCTAAGGCAAACTGTGCTTTGATGATAAATGAATTTCACCTAAATAAAAAAAAAACGTGTAAATATATCAATCTTTCCTGTAATCACGAATGAGCCTTCACCGGAAAATGAAGACGTTTAGTGAGGGACGAGGTACAATTTCCTTCCTAAGAAAGCAGTGAAGGAAAGAAAAATATATATATATAAGTAATCCATTTCAATTAACAAGAAGCAATTTCATTAACAGCGTAAAAGTGCCTTCCCACTCGTAACATCTTATTCTGTAACTTTCTTTTTAAACCGAAAGCATCTTCCCGATTATATTGACACTTCAGCGGTCAAATAGATCGAAATATTTCTCGATGTTGAACAATAGTGATTGCAATAACAAGTCGAGAGTACAATTCAAAACCAGGGACTGAGTGACATAATACTTGACTAGAGGATGTAGATATTAGACCTGCCTCCTTCAGGTATTGATGCAACTTGCAATTTATTATTATTATTATTATTATTATTATTATTATTATTATTATTATTATTATTATTATTATTATTATTATTTTCTGAAGGGAGTAAGACCGTCTCTAAAGTCCCTGTTTATCTACTCATAGTGACCTGTTTAAAAGAACTTGAAGAAATGGTTTTCCAGTTAAACCATTATTCCAGAAGAAAAAAGTTCTTTATTAGGTCTCCTACTGACTGCCGGGGTTTGTTGAAGACCGCAATGAAATATTGAAAATCTACTGGAGTTCCTTAATTACAAAAACCTCACCAAGATCGTTCACGAACCATCGTGGATAATCGGTACCTTTGAAGAAATCAAAATGAAACTGGTTGGAATCTTCAGTGAATCCGGGGTCGTTGGGCCCTCGCAGTTTAGGACGCAACAAAATTGGTCTCTTTTGAATTACTTCTTGGTTTCCTTGTAAGTTCTAACTGCAGAAAAAGGCGGTTCCACGTACCACTAAAACAGCGGAGTAGCATTTAACATTAACAAGACTTATGCTAGTCGACGAAGATTATTCATGAAACTGAAATTTTATTATTGATGAAGCCTCTACCATTCTGACGCTTAACTCCGATAAAGTAGTCACTCCTTCGTGAGCATATTGCTCTATGAAACAGGCTCTGATTCCTTAGTGAGCATTAGTATGAGTACACATTATTAAGAATCTCCTATATTCGCTGCAAAGGAATCTTTTAAAAATATTGATCAAGATGCTTATCTATATAATTGACTACAAGAATCATATTAGACAAAGACGAGAAGTTAGAGTAAAATAATAAAAAGTATATTCAAGTAAATCATTAGTAAGCTACCATAATTCCAGTTACCATCAAGATCTGACGCTGTTATCACCGCATCTCACAAGATAAAGCGAGTAAAGGATCAGAACTGAAGATTTCACTGTGCAACTCTCTTTCAAGAGGTACTGAAGCCCTTCACTCACCGTTAACTACGGATATGTTCTTCTTCGATTTCAGAAGGCATTCATATTTTTTGTTCTTTTTTGTACATAATGTTCAAGACTTAAGCAATTATACTGAAATATTCAACCAAAACGTAGTATGCGTATTTTAATAGGACCTAAGCAGGTGCACTTTGAGCTCCGAATGCATACCGAGTAATTCGAGATGAAGCCGACAGCTTAAAACCTGCCTTTTCCACCTGACTTTTAAACTCCATATCTTTTTAGTATTTAGAAGACTTAACCTCTATGAAATATTCAACATATATGCTCACCTAACTATATCAGACATTTTCTTTTTCCCTTTTTAAATGGCATCTTATTAGTTAAAGGAGCTGCCCCATTTATAAATATCTAATGAGAATTAAAAAAGGGTCTTACAGACTGGCGTCAGTCATTACGACTGAAAATCCCACATGGCTCTACCAAGGAACCTCTGGTAATCCGACGTTCATTAACTATGCAAATATCAGGAGTGCTCAAGCTGATCTGAATGAAGTGGGGATAGAATAAAAGAAGGTTTTGCAAGAGAACGAAAATTATTTCTTTTTACTCCTCCATAGAGTTGCTTCTCAACTGCAAGCGATTGTTCCGTTACGTGGTGAGAATATTGAATATCTGACTTGTGTGTAGAAACCTAATACCCTTTAGAAGACTATTCTCTTACTAAATAAGGCTATTAGATGATGTGAAACTTTTCTATTTCTCGAATTTTTCTACAAGATATTTACATGTACTTCTGAGAGAGAGAGAGAGGGAAGACGAGAGAGAGAGAGAAGAGAGAGAGAACAAAAAGACTCGGGTTTTACATTCCACACCACTTAAAACATGATCTTCGTAAGACAAAGGCTGAAGATAAAAATGAACACACGTGCGCACGCACGCACACACACACACACATACAAATATATATATATATATATATATATATATATATATATTATATATATCGAAATGTAATTCTAACACAATATATTTATAAAGCACATCATCCCCAGCAATAAATTATCGTTCATTCTTAGATAGTCAATTTCAAATAGAGTTCCTTTGGAAATACCTAACATCTGTGACGAAATCAAAAGAATTTTCGTGTGGGAATATGACATACGATATATTTTCAAAGCTTCAGAAATCCACCAGCGATCAGATACTATGCAGACTGGAAAATATTCTCAATCATAAAGAAAAAATAGTTTACTCTTAAAGGTTTTCAGGGGCTGTCAGGAGTATACGAAATAAGAATTTAGGTAAGCTTATGATTTACTACTTCACTACGAATGAATTTGTTAAAAATAAAAACATTTAAATATAAATATAAAATGGAGCAAAAGGAAGAACTTGGTTCTTTTAGGATGAGTGATTTGTACTCCAAACGAGATATGCGGATTTCGTTGTGTTGACGTTATCAAGTTGATTAACGAAGGAAATGGAAATGATATCGCAGTTTAGATTGTCTTTACAGGGTTCCGGCCGGATAACAAGCACAGATTATTTAGAGATTTATATGTTTATTAAAATCCAAATTTAATGAAAGCAAGCACTTATAACCAGATGGTTATCTTTGCAATATTAACCGTGTAAAGTGCATTTTCTTACATTTCTAAAGGCAGACATGAGTAATATATTCATGAATCTACATTGATTAGGTTATTCTTGATGTCAATGAATATATTTATCAAAAGAAAAAGGTAATATGTATTTCAGTACGTAAAAGTCAAACGAAAAATTATTTGTGTCTAATGCGTGTTGTGCAAGAATTCCACTGGCCACTGATGCTTTGGGGTTATGCAAGGCATATATACACTAATTCTGTGAGAGAGAGAGAGAGAGACGGAGAGAGAGACCCGATGAGAGAGCCGAGAGAGGAGAGAGAGAGACGAGAGAGAGAGAGAGAGAGAGAGAGAGAGAGAGAGAGAGAGAGAGATGGAGGGAGAGAGAGCGTCTGTTTGGATTATACCACGAACATACGAATATATATATATATATATATATATATATATATATATATATATATATATATATATATATATACAAGCTCATTCTGATCCTTGTTTATTTCAGCATATGTATTATGAAACTCGATGCTATGCATAATGCAACACTGCTTGGTTAATTTGATTATCTTTCCAGAATTAAGTATTTCTTTGTTGATATATTTGAAAGGATTATTCTCTGATGAAAGCAAAATGGAATCACACTAAACATCATGAAATAATTCAATGTATTACAAAAAGAAAATCTCTGTGACTAAAGATATTCCTTTCCCAGATGAATCAAGTTTTCTCACATGACTGATAATCCTCAATGCTTTAAAAAATAAGATAATTTGCTTCTCTCCCTTCAAAATGGTACACGATTTGTAATTATTTCACTTTTCATAAAACTTAAGGCAAACAACAGAGATAAGCGAACATAGCTGAATGAATCCATGCACTCTGTATCTAAAAAATATAATGTATTAATCATCTTTAAAAATTTTACATGATACCTGATGTAATCTGATATAATCTACCACTGATGTAATCTGATGCCTGATATAATCAGACACCCGATGTAATATAAATCTGATGTAATACGTCTTTATTCCTGTAACGATGAATCAATTAACCTCAAATCCTTTAACATTATAATTCCAAGCACACCGAGAGACAATAAAATGTGGAAAAATCATAAAGAAATTGCCCCTTAAACTTTTAAATGGTCTGAGACTGTGTAATTCTGGCTACCTATGGAAACGCTCAATATATATTCCAGAATCCCTTCCAGAAATTCTCCAAAGCACAGAATGGATCCGCAACAGTCACTGAATCCAATTTCCTGAATTCCTTGTTTCGATTGCAAACATTTCCAGATTGCCTCTGCCACACGCACTGTTTTGTTTGCATGTTTATTGCATGGTTTAAGGATACGTCAACTAATTGCAGTCAAGTACCAATGTCGTTTCTTTTACCAGACGATTGGTTATTTTTGCGATTATTTCGTGCATTGTTATTTACTGTCAAATAGCTTTGCTTTTGAATGAAGATGAAAACGAATTATTTAACCGAAGGCTATTTCTGTCTTCATCTTTGTATCAGATAATGACAGAAATATTAGTGATGGGTAAAATTCACATCAATGAGCTTAAATATATATTAAAACCTTATATACAACAACATCGTGTATGTATATATATATATATATATATATATATATATATATATATATATATATAATAAAAGGGGGAAAAAAATTCAAGTTGCCCAATCTTGAAAATATGGATACCCAAAGTCTCAAAATTTATGGCAAATAATTTGTTTAAGTAAAAATTGGGTCTCCCTATCGACCATATGTCAGAAAGAAATATGTTTGTAGCGTTTTCCAGCTAGGTGCTACAGATGGTTCCCTACATTAGCTACAGATGGCTCTTTGTATTAGCCAATAATGACCGTCACTATATCTTTCTTGATAGCAACAATAGACAGAACATAAGTAAATTAGTATTGGTGGTTGTTACAGGTGTGAAGAAAACGGGTCTAAGATCTGTAATATCAAAAGTATTTGTAGACAATCATAAAAAGTTGTAATGGAAATGAAGGCAGTAATTAAAGCCGAGAAAACATAGGGAGAGAGAGAGAGAGAGAGAGAGAGAGAGGGGGGCGAGAGAGAGAGAGAGAGCGAGAGGTGGGGTGGGGGTGGGGGTTGTTTCCTTCTGATTCATATAGTTTAGTATTTTTTAATAAGAAATTCGTATCTCTTTTCCAGGGTCCATAAATTTTGTATATCTCGTTTAGGCGATAACCTGTTTTTCTAATTAGATCTTTATTGTAATCGTGTTTGCGTATGTTTCATTAATATCATATCATTATTTCACCATTCTCTTTTGATTACTTTACTTTTCATCTTTATTTTTGGTAATAGTGGCAACGATGAAAGTTACGCCTAATATCTATAAAATCTCATTGTTACATTCGTCACTAAAATGGCAGAAAAATCACATTCAGTAGTAGTAGATATATAGATATATATATATATATATATTATATATATATATATATATATATATATATATATATATATATATATAGTATATATATATATATATATATATATATATATATATATATATATATATATATATATATATATATATATATATATATATATAAATAATATATATATATATATATATATATATATATATATATATATATATATATATATAATATATATATATATATATATATATATATATATATAAATATATATATATAATATATATATATATATATATATATATATATATATATATATATATATTATATATATATATTAGGGCTTGTGCCTTGTATGATAAGGCGCCCTATGAGGTAATGTTAGACTTGCGATAATCTATACGCTAAGTCGGTTGGTATTGCACTTCCATCTTTCAATGGAGTGTCTGGGGTTTTGTAAGATCACTTACGAAGTCGGTATTATCTTTACGACGATGTGTTAAACTCATGGTTCGGTGAGGTTCTTGTAGAAAACACTAAGTATAAAAAATTATATATTCTTCTGAAGTTTTACCATGGTGAAGATCAGGTATGATTGTACAAGTCTTCTAACAACGATAGCTTGATCGCTTCTGCCAATGATGATGGCTAATCCTATTCCTCTACATGATAAAGCTAGGTAAAGAGGTACAGGTCTTCTAATGACGATAGCTAACTCTGTTCTGCTGTCTACCATCTCTGTTACAAGTTATGAAGGAACAGACAGTAGTTCGAAACATATGAACATACATACAATGACATAGTTTCATACGAACACACCAATCAAATGAGACACGCCTACAGATCACGTAGGCGGTAGTTGTTTCAAGCAGGGAGCTTGGACTGTTTCAAAACAAATGAATGACCACAGATGACGGCATGTCAACTTAGCCTACATACTTATTGTATACGTCATCTTTAGCGTCTCTAGTCTGATCACATTCCTGCAAGCAATCTTTTATATATAGGACTAACATTCATATTTTTATTATGTAAAACACTTACATTAGCTCGGTCAGCTACCAAAACCAACCACTGAATATTACTCAAACTTGACTTGCATTTGACTTATAGGAGTGTGATACAGACACTACGTGAATATATATATATAAGTAAATAAAAATTCATGGTGTAGCATAAATTGATTCAAGTAATAAAATATAAACCAATGATATGGTAAATAATAGTGATCACGTGCTAGTATAATGATACAGTTTTTCACTTCATCTCTTTAAGATACTTATGCTACAGAAAACATACTAATGTACTCTGATAATTGCATAGAATGAAGATTAACATGATAAAATCATATTTTAATGATAAAAAATTTTCATATATGAATTGATAACATATTAACGTTTATGCTGATTGATTCGTTGATTTTTATGCTAACTGTTACATATCTGATTCATTAATCAATATACTAACTCAATATCTAACTGCAGATATTGGTAAGAAAAAAATGGTAACAGATTGATTATAGGCTACCTGAGTTTTTTTTTTGTTTATACATAGTATATGGATTCATATAATTATGATTAATATATGTGCACTTTAAATAGATTCCTATTGCGTACACGCAAAGATATATTTCGATTCCGTTATTTATGATCATTTATATATAGATTCCTAGTGCGTAACACGCAAAAATATATTTCGATTATGTTATTTATGATCATTTATATTATATAGGATACATGACCGAGGTTATACTACTTCACATTTAACTAGCTTTCGAACAACTTTTCGTCCATTACACAGTTCCAGACAACCACCTTTAGCCAAATGAAACGGCCTTTTTCAATGGTTAAAACAAGGGGAAAATTTGCCTGGGCGGGTCCAACGTTCTATTTGCGCTCATACTTATTCTCTGCATCCTAAGATACACGATTCCGTTCGCGATGAAAAAAAAATCATCCCCAGCACGAGTCCTTCGCCAGCAAAGTAGAGTTGAATATCCTTCGGGTCGTAATTGTCGGAAGTATGTCCCTTATTGTAGTCGATTTCCGACAGTAGCCGGAGCATTCCGCATTAAAACGAGATTAACGACGAGATACGGTGTCGGTCGAAGAAGTCCCATGAAATGAAATTCCTTTCACATTGTAGGCGGTTGTTACTTGACTGTAGCCGTCCGCTGCGACGAACGATTTTTTTGAAGTTGCGATGTGAAAACTCTCGTACTGCAGGATACTGTAAACCAGGTTCCATTAATCAGCCTGCAAGTTAAATTATACTTGTCACAAGGGCAAA
This sequence comes from Macrobrachium nipponense, assembly GCF_015104395.2. NCBI lineage: Eukaryota > Metazoa > Arthropoda > Malacostraca > Decapoda > Palaemonidae > Macrobrachium > Macrobrachium nipponense. The sequence continues at coordinate 65,399,656 of NC_061109.1, forward strand.
GTAAATTCAGACAACATCCAAATACGGGAGGGAAGAGAGCCATTTAGACCAGACTTAACCCACATGAATTCGCTGATATTTTGGAATTCAAAAGAGTCCGCTGTACAAACTTTTTTATCCATGGCATTAACAATGAGTGAACCTATCCAAGTCTATGATGACTTGTAAAAATATCCATAATTATAAAAAATAAATAGATATCATTACGAATCTCAAAGAAAATTCGATATTACTGGTTAGTAAGTTACTAGACAAAGAAGTGGAAAAAATGGAGCTATTTGTAAGATTGCCAGGCAGCATAAGAGTCAAAGAGAATATTAATCATGATTCTATGTGCCCTAACAAAAGTTTCATATTCAATTTTCTCGTGCGCATCCTCTGAGGTTAATTTTTTTAAAAACTTTATTAATAGGTAGGAGATGCAACGAAAAAAAAAAACCCACTATGTAACTAATTTCTAAATAAACTTTGGGTTTTCCAAGAAAATGTGACATTTTCCCATGAATGTTTTACTTGAATTGTAATAGGCTAATGTTGCAAGTAAATAATCCATATCCATATCGTGATACTTCTAAATGTCTATGAGGTTCAGAAAAAATTAATTCATTTTGATGTTATAGAAATTCTATTTCCTTATTTTGTTTATTAATTTTAAAATGATTGCAAGTTGCATTGCGCATACCGATAGACACCTGTACCTAACGTCTGCCTGCCATGAGAAGTTCGGGCTAAGCATTCCTTTCTCCAGTCAATCTGTTTTTGCAAGCAGAGACGACACACAGATGAAGCCTGTGTAAGCAGATTATTGAGGTTAAAAGGAACAAATGCTGATACGCAATGATGACGTCGTCACTTGGCAGGAGATTGCTCTCAGCCAGCTAAGAGTTACGTTACTTGCTGTAAGAGATACGACTTGAGGATAAATTTTTTGTTTTTTTAATACTCGACCCACATGAGAAGAATGCCTGAAAAAAACAGTACCAAAATTGAACAATATACTTAGTTTCATGCTGGAAATCTGCATGATTATGTTAAATTAAATATTCCTTATTGAAACTAATGAAAAAGGTTTCCATACAAATTCTATATATATTATTAGCCCTGTATAAGATTCATATAGGATTATTTCATAGATAACATTTTCACTTCTAGACTTCCTGACTTTAAAATCTCTTTTATTTTATTTTATTATTTTATTATTATTATTTTATTTATTTATTTATTTATTTAAATTTCATTGACTACGAATATAAATCACCGGGACAGACAGTAGATTTTGGTATGTGTTTGAACTTTTAGCTTATTTGTCATTACTAAAGCGTTAAGTTAAAGTTCAAATCTTTACGCATATATATTTGGATATTTAATGGTTACGTTTTGCTTATTGATATTATCGTGATTCCTTTTTTATTATAATTTGTAACCCTTCCGACTTCTTACGGAGTGTATTTTATATTGACTCCACTTGTATCATATTTATTTTATTTTTTTATATTTATTTATTATATATATATTTTTTATATATATATATTTGATAATTAATGGTTGGCTTGAATATGTGGAAAAGTGTTCTAGCGGCGTACCGTATAAGGCTACTTGCGGCATCAATTCTATAGATACAAGATATAAATGATAAACGTATTTAAAACCGCGAGAACCGCTATAATCCAGTTCGGATCCAACATCACGAGTTGTAACTCGTAAGACATTGACACTTCCTATTTAATTATCCGTTATTCTACCAAAACCGATTGACTCTGGGTGAATAATAATATATTATTGGTTTTCTTAATGGAAGGAATTCACACAACGTGTTAAGGAGATATTATGATTTACACCACCCGAGTCACAGATTATTATGTGTTGAATTCCATATTACTGATTTAGCACTCATAAATATTCCTAACGCACTCAATTGCGGTGTTTGTTTTTAGTGCTATTAATTCTATATAACGTGTCAAGGAACTATTAACACTAAGAAGTGTTTATTCCCTCTGTCAGACTCGTAATTCTGTTAATAATTCTACGTATATTCTTTCAAGGATTGATTTGGCACAGGATAGGCCCTTAAACTGACAGGTGTCTTAGTGTATCCCTTGTTTTCATGACACGTGTTACAATTAGTTATGTGCTTTTTATATCTGTAAGCATTGTAGGCCAGTAAATAGTGATTTGGCTTTCTGTGACATAGTAGAGAACCCTGGATGACGGAATGCAAACCAGTTTATGACGATTGGTATGAAAGAGATTATTACTACTACCTGGTCGTTAGTCATCTGCTGTGTTCTACGGGTTTTCCTCGTCACAGACCTACTATAATATTACATTGATACATTATTCTGATACACATACCTTAAGTATACTTTTGCTTTAGGGTTTCTGCTCAAAAGTGTTTATTGTTTTTGCTTAGCCACTGACCCTGTTTCCGTTTCGAAGTGTTTATTGGTTTTGCTTAGCTGCTGACCTTGTTTCCGTTCGAAGTGTTTATTGTTTGGTGTTTATTGTTTCGCTTATCACTGTTGACACTTGCTTTGTTCAGTTTGTAACAGTTCTGCGCTCCAACCCAGATATTCAATGGTCGCGATTCTCTTGGGTTAAGGAATTTTCTTGTTTAGATACGGTTTTTAACAATAGGCACGGATGTTTCTATATCTTTTAGTCCAATTAATGGTTCTTTGCTGTATGGTGCGGCTTGCGGGATAATGCGTCAGCTATGATAATGCTTTCCCAGGTAGATATCTTATCTTGGCTCCAAAGACCTGAATGATCATTTGTCACCGAGTTCCTTTTGGACTGTGATTAAAGCCTTTGAAAAACTCGGTAAAGGACTCATGTTCAGTAAGGACTTTATCAGGATAGCCATAGATTATGAACTTAAGATGTACTAGTGTAAAGATACCTAGCCCTTCCTTGCCTATTACTGCATATTTACTTTCAGAGGGCTTTAGTTTACGTGAATAAAAGCTATAGGGAAGAACTGTTTATCATATTACTGAAGTAATATCCCTCTTACCCCTTGGTCTGAGGCGTCTGTTGCAATAAAAAAAAATTCCTTATTTAAATCAGGGATTTTTAAGTTAGGTAAGCTGCATTTTCCGCTTTTAAGATATCGAACGCCTGTTGATGCTTTTCAGACCATAATAAATCTACGCTCTTCTCGCAAGATCTGTTAAAGGAGCTGTCATGATTGAAGAGTTACATATTTACATACGATTGTAATACCCACTACAGCGCAAAAGTGCTGTATCCCCCTTTTACGTTAATAAGTACCGTAAAGTTATGAATAGCCGACACCTTACCATGGACTACTTTTAAGACCTTGACTAGGCACATAAAACCTAGATAAACATGTTCGGTTTTAAAAAAACTACATTTAGATATTTTACTCTGAGATTATTGTCTTTGTCTCTGTAGCATAGCTCTACTTGGTATGTGAATGTACTTCTAAGGTATTAGAAAAGATTACAAGATCATCCATATAGGCATGTAGGTTATCCCTAAAAGTCTCCAAACATATATTGTAATTGGGGCGCAACGTAAGCCGGAGGCATACATAAAAAATTGATAATGTCCCCTGGGTGTGCTGAAAACGGTGTATGAGGTACAATCACTTAGGTAATGGTATCTGGTAAAAGCATTTAAGTAAGTCCAAGTTGGTGAAAAAAAAAATTTATTCTAACCTAACAGAGATAAGATGTCGTCGGTACATCGCACTGGAAACTATCGGAAGTCGTTTCCTTGTTTAAGCGACAGTAATCTGCGCAGATACGCCAAGTCCGATCTTTTATGGCATGACGTTTGAGGGAAAAATTATATGGGCTTATTTGATTTCCTAATGGCTCCTATTACTAACATTTTCAACTTCGTCATTTATCTCTATTTTAAAATTTCATTGAGAATCTATACGAAGGTACGTAAATAGCTTATGTTTGTCCTTTAGACCGTGTTTTGTTTTCAATGACATCCGTTTTTCTCCCAGAGATCACTCGCTAGTGGAGAAACGGTCCTGGTATTCAGGTAGAAGATAAAAAAAAATTCTGCTGAATCACCTCTGCTTGAATGACTTTACGGATATTACTTTAGATAGATTATCAGAGAGGATTCATCCACGACTGGTTGGGCGTGATTAAAAATTAGCAACAATAAAAAATGCGATATTTATAACTTCCGTATCCACGATATGTATACTTTTAGGGCTTTGTTCGCGGAAATCGTTATATTTCAGAGTGTCGGGAAGGATTAAAATTTCATTTCCCAGCAAAGTCTTTTTACACGCACTAAGACATTCGAGGGTGCATGCTTCTCGAGATTTTGCGTGCAAAGTGCGACTGTGGTTGTGGGAGAATTCTGTTGAGTCATTTGAACAATGTTACGATTTATGAGACAAATGTATAGTTCCTTTATATAAGTTATTATTGATTAACTGTCTCATTTTTGTTCAAACGGATTTTAATATGTTTGAAGGTTTATAGGATTTTCCTTTGATAAACAACGCCTTATTTTGCAGGATGTAAGATAATATTTTGTGTATCCCTAGATGGATATCTTACAATTACACTAGATACAGATCAATGTTTTTTATAACTATAGAGGTATCTGTAAGCGTCGCTTATCCGGACTTCTCATTAGGGAAGTTCGAACAAACAGACGGTGAGTCCGTAAATACAGGATATTACGTTTATTAAAGGAATAAAAACAGATATTTAATTTTTACGGCGCGTTATAGTTGGGCTTAATCCACCAGTATTTATTATAACTTAATGTATTAAAATTACTAGAACCTGCTCTGATTACTTGATACTGTCGTGTGATGCATAGGGAACTTCCTTTTTTAATTTTAAAAAGGTATTTGGGATGTTATGAACCAACATCGCTTTTCCCCACTCTGCTAGAGTCGCTTATTGTGTGGAATTTGCTATGCTTGAACACTTCGGCAGATCTGACTAACCTTGACCGCTTGAATAGGTGACACAGTCACCGAGTTTGCTTGTTTGATTCTGAAAGGCTACTGTTTCTATTTCTTTTTGTAATAATTAGGATCCTTCTCTTTATTACCATCGGCAACGTATTGTGTTTTTTAGCATTATGTTGCTGGTTACGTATAAAGCAACGAATGACGAATTAATTAGGAACTGAGCGGTACTAATAAGACAAGTTATCACTACTGCATTCAATATTAACTGTTTGTACTTCATTCTTTGCTAAAATTTGAAATAGTGAGGGATCCTGGTCAGCGCATTTAGCCTGATGAAAGTTTTTTACAGACATGTTATTCCTTGCAATCCAGCCATATTTTTAAAGTTAAGTTGAGTCATTGAGGTTCGATACTTTATAACTAAAAACTAAAAAAAACTCAAGGCTAAAACTGCGATCGGGACTTTGCAAAGGAGCATTTATTGTCATGACCCGAAATAGTGTTACCTCTAATTTATATAGATTTGTACGGGTGGTTCCACTTGTTTTTTGTGTGTTTTTCTAATCACTTACGGTGCTTAACGACCCTCTCCATGCATCTGTATAAATACAGACGTCCACTGCGTAAACGCATATTCACTGTTTAATATGATTTGTTACGTAAGGGATTAATAATCACCCAAAAGGATAAAATAACATAGTAATAATGATTATGATATTTCAGTAGAACTTCTGGAAACAGACACTCAAAGATAAAAAAAACTCGCAGTAGCGAAATCTCAATGATGTAGATAATTTCTGTAAAAAGTAAGATTAAGAATGTCTCGTAACTTCAGCCACAGGAATAACGAAATTCGACCTGCAAAGGAAACACTCAAAGTTACTCCAAATGAATAAAAAATTGTACTTAGCTTGCTTTTGTGGGAAGTCACGGTGTTCCGATAACGACACACGGCCATTGGTCCTCCTTCTCTATTTAGCGGATGACCTGGTTTGGCTTCAGTTTCCCCCGTGCGCGTTGTTTCGATGATTCGAGCCCTTGAAAGATCCGATGCTGCAGAACGCGTTCGGTTTGTTTCTTGAAGTGCCGGAAACGCTCACTAACGATGTTTTCTTGAATGATTCTAATGAGAGACGAAGCTTGCGTTGCCGTAGGAAAAAGGACACGGTCGGTTTTTATTTCTTGAAGTTATTCACTAACGATGATACTATGTTGCTTGAAGAATCTCTTGCTTTCGTCGTCGTTAAAGAGTTCTTGTTGTTTTCTGAAGTCGCTCACTAACGATGATACTATGTTGCTTGAAGAATCTGCTGCTTCCGTCGTCGTTGACTTCTTATGATACATGATTTATTATTCTGGTTTTTCTTCGTAGGGACGTTGTAGAGTTCTTCTGGTACGCTGGCCACCAATATTAGGGCTTGTGCCTTGTATGATAAGGCGCCCTATGAGGTAATGTTAGACTTGCGATAATCTATACGCTAAGTCGGTTGGTATTGCACTTCCATCTTCAATGGAGTGTCTGGGTTTTGTAGATCACTACGAAGTCGGTATTATCTTTACGACGATGTGTTAAAAACTCATGGTTCGGTGAGGTTCTTGTAGAAAAACCACTAAGTATAAAAAATTATATATTCTTCTGAAGTTTTACATGGTGAAGATCAGGTATGATTGTACAAGTCTTCTAACAACGATAGCTTGATCGCTTCTGCCAATGATGATGGCTAATCCTATTCCTCTACATGATAAAGCTTAGGTAAAGAGGTACAGGTCTTCTAATGACGATAGCTAACTCTGTTCTGCCTGTCTACCATCTCTGTTACAAGTTATGAAGGAACAGACAGTAGTTCGAACATATGAACATACATACAATGACATAGTTTCATACGAACACACAATCAAATGAGACACGCTACAGATCACGTAGGCGGTAGTTGTCTCAAGCAGGGAGCTTGGACTGTTTCAAAACAAATGAATGACCACAGATGACGGCATGTCAACTTAGCCTACATACTTATTGTATACGTCATCTTTAGCGTCTCTAGTCTGATCACATTCCTGCAAGCAATCTTTATATATATGGACTAACATTCCATATTTTTATTATGTAAACACTTACATATATATATATATATATATATATATATATA
>NC_061109.1:65416717-65421717 GCF_015104395.2 Macrobrachium nipponense
TTATTCACTGAGACTCATTTTTCATGCAAGCCTCTCATCGCCCCCTAAAAACCTGACCACATTTATAGAACACCCTAGGAAGAGATCTTTCATTTTTTCATTCCCTGAATAACGAAGATGAAAAATAATCATAAACTGATAATGACAAGAAAAATATCGACAGTAAATTCGTGATAATAAAACAAAAAAGTTATTGTATTTTGAAATCAAATTAATTGCTTCCCACATAATGTATAGTCTCATGTTTTAGAACCACTGGAAGCACCATAATTTATCCCAGAGATAAGTCCATTTACTACCGTGTCAAATAGCTGGCCTGACTTCATGTGTGAGCTCTTTCGGCTGCCATATTCTTGAAAAGATATTGGCCAACGTCCTCTTTATGAGAAAATAATGAATTAATGAGTATAGTTTTTCTTGACTTTCTTTGTGTGTGTGTGTGTGTGTGTGTCGTGAACATGTATAACGTAATCTACAGTGGGATTTAAAACAACCCTCTAGGAAAGTAAACTTGAGACCGACAGCAAAAGATATTTTATTACCTATTTCTTTTAGTTATGATATTTCGCTCTCTCCTTCATTCTTAACACCCCCCCCCCCCCCCGTGTGTGTGTGTGTGTGTGTGTGTGTGTGTGTTACGATTGTCTTATAAGAGAGCTTATGGATCTCTTCCAAATATTATTTTTTACCCTTCAAGCGGCCTCACAAAGCCTAGAGCAATTCCCCAATAGCTGTAAAAGCAATTGATTTCGATCGACGAACAAAATGCAGTTGATAAAAGTGTCCAGAAGAGGACAACGTTTCTCTTTTTACTGAAAATTACTTGGTCAGTGACAACTAGCTAAAATATACTCAAATCTCTTGTTAAGGATTTACAGGTTGTTTTTACTTTATCTGAGTAATAGAAAAAGCCTTTGTATAAAGGTATATTGATTCTGATCTAAGGAAAAATAATATGGTTACGAAATAAACAAAGCATATGTGTATACATGTTTGTGTATTTATGTATGCATGGATATGAACACATGGAAACGTGTTTGACAGAAATGAATTTATGATTCACCACGAGACCAAACTCCGGTCTTTCGAGTGAGACTCCAGTGCATCAGCAATTCGGACGCAAAGATCATAAAAGGAAGTAGAACCTAAGTACTACGTATCCGACGTTTTTCCCGGCCAGGCGACTCAGGTATAACATACCAGCGAATTTTGCCCAATTACAAGACCAATAAGAGCTCGAATTGTTAACATTTCATCCGATGTGGCTCTTTCACCTATGAGTGTCCAACTCCATTTACGATATTTACGTCCGAATATATATATATATATATATATATATATATATATATATATATATATATATATATATATATATATATATCGATATAGATATAGATATATATATATATATATATATATAGAGAGAGAGAGAGAGAGAGAGAGAGAGAGAGAGAGAGAGAGAGAGAGAGCTAGGTTTAACACGACTATTTCTTTTCCTCTATTACTATTTTTGATGTCTAAGACTTCCTTTGGCTCATAAAGGAGGTAGGTTAAGTTTCCACTTTCCCTTCGCCTTTATATCTGACCTCTGATTGATCCTGACGTGAAGAAGAATGATATATTTCCCGGACTTAACGACCACGCACACACACCCCCAGTGCATGGGATCATTTGTCTTACGAAGCATCGCATAACTCTCATTTATAAAGCTTTCCCTATCAATCATTACCAAAAACCGGAGGCATTTTGTATACCATCTCTTTTATACGAAGCGATTCTATGATCACAGTCCTAACTTTCTCTTCTATCGTCTTTAGTCCTAATAAAAAACGCTTCACTTCTCCTGCTATTTCCTAAGGCTCCACTCTGTTCTTTATATTGACGAGTTAAATCGTCTTCCAACAGACTGTTTAATGAAAGATTTTATCTAACCTTGTTATGTATACCCCAAATAGTTCTCTCGGTTGCTTGTCTTTATCTTATGGTATTTAATCATTTGCTGAATAAATTGACGCTTATAATGTTCTTAACTTACTTTGGGAACAAAATTACCTAATGGTCCAAGGGACCCTTACACATCTATTTTCGACGGTCAGACAGACAGAAAAATAAAACGATTTTACTTTAGTATATGAGAGACAATAATCTCATCTTATTCTAATAATGACGATTTATATGATCATTAAATCACATGATGTTCAAACCAAGGCTAAATATTCAATTAAACAACTTTCCTAGAAATATCTCCTACCCTACGTAAGGTCATTTAGTTTATTTCTCCACGAAATAAACAAAGATTGTGCGAGATTTTGGCCTTGCGCCAAGATCTGGTCATATAGTCATCTACGTCAGGGTATCTGTGAAAAAAGATATATGTATGTACGTATGCATAACTAAATCACGAAAGTTTCGAACGTGATAAATGAATAAATTAGTATATGCCACGAAAGAAAGTGAAACATTGGAGTAGCTGCAGCTACCCCAGTGTTCCACTTTCCTTCGTGGCTTATACCTTTGGGTATAAATATATATATATATATATATATATATATATATATATTATATATATATATATATATATAATATATATATATATATATATATATATATATGGTGCTGTGTATTCATTGCAAGAGTAACTTATCTGTTAGGAAACTCTCAATACTTTTCAGATGTATATAAAAAGCCTACTTCACTGTGAAAGAAAATCATATAATGTCCTCCTTAAAGAATTTAGTAATATTATTGTAGAATTATCTTTTCCTAAAAACATTTTTATATTATTGTTTTGCTCACCTCAGTCTACTGAGAAGATAAATAGATAACTAAATGAACGAAACAAGTAGAATTAAAAGGACAGGAAACTCTCCGGAAAATATAACTTTCATTTCATGGACTTGTTTAAGTAAAACTGTTTCGCCAACTAAAAATAAAGTTTATTCTTTTGTTAGAGTATAGTCTCTCTCTCTCTCTCTCTCTCTCTCTCTCTCTCTCTCTCTCTCTCTCTCTCTCTCTCTGAAGGTATATTAGCAAAGCTCAGTGAAGGAGAAACTTGGGGGATGTAAAAGATCCGACACTGAAGCTTAAAAGTGCTGAGGTCGGGTTCAGTAGGACGAAATGTGCCATTTATACACGTAGTTAAATGTCGACTGTGACAGGGTGGGATTGCGGGATTCCACAATGAACTCTTTCCTTTAAAATACATCATCATGTTTGGGAAAGATTCATTCAGGCTTCATACATAAACCTTTACAGTTACTTTGAACGGGTATGTTTTCTGGTGCTTTCGAAATATTTGAGTTTTTTGCTAATCACGTGTTAAGGGAGTTTACATATTTTGAGTTGCGTGAATATCAGCAAATGAATTAAACCCATTTCTCTTTCTTGGAGCTAATTAAGAACAAAATTTACACTGAAGACTAGAAAAAGTACTGAAAGGAGATGAAGATTAGTCTTTGACTAACTGTCAGGAACTTTATAAAATCCTGTTCTTTTATATTTCCACAAATTTTATCACAATTTTACAGTAGATATTACAGAAAACCCGGATTTTACCCTGGAACTATTCCTATGAAATGTTGTTTTCCTTGGCAAATAGAGGCTTCAAATGAAAATAAATCGGCTTCTCTTTATATTGGTGTTTCTCGTTAATCATTAAATGACAAAAGAGTTTAGAACTAATAAATGTTTCCTTTATGGTGCAGTATTTTTCTGATTCCGCTTTTTTTTTCTTTCTTTTTTTTGCTATTGGAAGTTATCAAATATTTTTATGATTATATTATTAATTCGATCAATTCCAATTTTTTAAAGCGTGGGAGCGCTGTATCTTTTTTTCTGTAAATTAATTTACTTAATCGTACTTTGTGCACAAATTATTTTTAAAAGCGACGATTCTCACGTGAAAAGACTAGATGAAGGCGCCGCTATAAAGATGGGAATATCTTTTGAGGATAATAAGTTGTTTACCAATGAAGACCCTTTTATAAACAGTATCATTGCCAAGCAATATTTAAAATAATTTAATTTTAAAACTGACGTTGACCATGTGAACCCTGATGCTCTGCTTCCTCTTCCCCTCTCTCTCCAGATAGCCGACGTCCCAGCGGATGTTTCCAACTGATCGAGGAGGTTGGCGCAACTGCCTGTTGAGTTTGGGATTACCTAAAACACGAACCAGCACTTCGATGATGGGCTGTTATTATTTTCTCGCCCCGCCCACCTTTTAAAATGCTCTTCGGAGGGAAACTATCCTCTTCATTACATTTTAATGTCACACTGATGAGGAACACCGTTCAGGTGTTCGAAAGTCTTTGTTTTATATTTTTACATAGAAATATATTTTTATATATAATTGTGGACATTGTTGGTATAGATTTTTCGATTTAATGGCTCTTTGTATTGTTATCAACAGCAATTTCTGTCCTTGATTATAATGCGTACTTGATTCATACAAGCTTAAAACGCCTTCTTATCTCGCGAGTAAGAAATAAATCAATACAGAAGATGCTCCCCTGACTCTCAACTCACTCCATCTTAAAATCCAGTGAACCAGATATCCATGAAGCGTATTGAATTTCGTCAGTAAAAATTTGAGACATCTCTCGAGAAACAGATTCAGATAATGATCTACGAACACATACCATAACCCTCCACTAATTTCGACAAAAATAACACTTCCCTTAACTTCAGAACCCTGCTGTATTCAAGTTCGAATTACAATAGTTATTAACACAGTTCACTTTAGCACTGTCTTCTGCAATAATGGCGTAATCTAATACCTCTGTAATGACCAGATGTATTTCGATATTCACGTAGCAATTAGTCAGGAAGGGATGAACTGGGAGTCTAGTTTATGCAGGAAGGAGCTTCTGTCATCCTTCTCTATTTCTCCAACATTTTCCCTTCCTCTCTCGTTCTTTCTCTTTCATGCAAACAAGTCCTTTAAACAAGATTGTGCATCTGTTGGGACAAGTTTCAAGTTTTAATTGAACGACTTTGCA
>NC_061109.1:65424217-65431717 GCF_015104395.2 Macrobrachium nipponense
TGTCGGTTTCAAGATAATACTTTAAAGTAAAATATGGGCACGGTTTCGGAAGAGAGAGATAGACAGACAGACAGAGAAAACCAGAGAGAAAGACTTCTGATTTTTATCACTAAAAAACGCTCCAGGGAATTATAATTTTTGTACGAACTCTTGTTTGTAAGAGATTTCATTCACAACTTTTACTAACCCCATTCATTCATTTGCTATGATGCTTGGTGTTAATTATGAGGTCTTACATTTTTCTGAATAGACAAACGTTTAATTTTTCCTCTCTGTAACGGAAGCTCTTCATCTAATATTATGTCAAATGAGAAATACGGTAACATGAATTACCGCGATAAAAGGAAAATATCTTTCAATAAATCTTGTGATTTGTATTTTACTTCCAAGTTATGTCTCCATTATTCGTATAAACTCGTGCACTATGGACGAGATAGATGAGCCAGGGAGTAGTCACTGAACGTAAATAAAAAAAAAGGAAAACAAAAGATTTCTTACCAAGTATAAATGGGCATCATTTGTCTGAAATAATCATTTGGGTTATGACACTTAAAAATATCATGAGCGTAAAAATCGCATAACAAATTGTATTAGGGAAATTTTTCACATAAATACGAATTCAAATAACCTCCTCATGAAGATGTGTGACTAACATATGTTCCATTATTGTATTTCAACTGATATTCATTCAACAACAATAAAAAAAATACAAAATAATCTTTTATTTTTATTTTTAACTTTTCTCACTTTGTGTTTGATTAACATTCCGAACCAATTTCTCCATTTCAGATCTTTAAATACCCTAATTTTATTGAATGAACATTAAATCTCATTTTTCAAACTGTGGAAAAAGATTCCAATTTTTCGTATTTCAGAAATTAGAAATCATTTATCTATAGAAATTCATGGTTGGTATCCTGCCAGGCATTGCATCTTTGCTTGAGCTTTTGAAGTTGCAAGCGCACGACATCCTCAAGGAGACTGTTCCAGAGTCTTGCAAAGCATGAAATACAACAGAGTAAACAACCCAATATCAACATTCTTACCGCAGCACGACTTATTCCTTGGTAAAGCATTTACAAACAATAAAGAAAGAAAAAAAAACTGGGAAATCAAAGCAGAGGACGTCACGTAGGATGCATAAACTCATGACTGCAATTCGAGAGATTTCCCTCGGGAAATAAGGATCGTGTTTTCGAATGAACGTCTGGGAAGTGATTGAGCTTCAAGAAGGACTCCACGAAATACATGAAAGAAATCAAATCCTTCTGAGGCTGACACATCCTGGAATATAAACATAATGCCTATCATTTAAAGGGATCCATTAGGAAAATCGATTCTCGTGTAAGTGCTATTGTATATTCTCTTTTATCGTTGCATCTGCGGTGTTTTAAGTATTAAATGATTCTAAATTTACATAGAGATTTTGATGTGCAACATTTCAGTTATATATATATATATATCTATATCTATATATATATATATATATATATAATATATATATATATATATATATAATATATATATATATATATATATATATTAATTAATTTATATATATATCTATATCTATATCTATATATATATATATCATATATATATATAAATATATATATATATATATATATATATATATTATATATATATATATATATATATATATATATAGCTATATATATATATATATATAGATATATATATATATATATATATATATATATATATATATATATATATATATATATGCATATATACATATATATAGATATAGATATATATATATATATATATATATATATATATATATATATATATATATATATATATATATCTATATTTATATATATATATATATATATACTATATATATATATAATATATATCATATATATATATATATCTATATATATATATATATAGTCTATATATATATAAGTAAGCTTACGTTTTTGATTAATAATATATTGTCCATGTGTCCCTGTGACCTATGGAATGTGGAGAACAGTGTAGAGGTAACGACCTGAGAGTAGCTGACAATGAGATTCTAGGGGTGGCGTGAGATAAAAGTGCTTCAGCTTGAACAAGTCAATGCACGAACAGTTTTATGAACTCTTCTCAAAGTGCCTTTGTGAAACTGGATGCAGCTAGAACCGTGAGGCACTATCGAACTGTGTGTTCGTATGTGCGTGTGCGCCTCTTTCTGTTAAAAGTGTCATACCCAAGCCTATGGGGGGGATTTTGACAAGAGGGCTTCAAGTCACAGGCAAGATGCCGTGGCATTCGCCGGGGGAGTTTTTTGTTAATAGTGATTTAGTGTCCGGTTGTTTGGGTAAGTGTTGAAGTGCTTTGGCCAAAGGGATGGCTTGTTTGATATCTTGTAAGATGTTCCATTTTATTAACTTTGTCTTTAAACTTGTGTGTGTACTTACCGGGATGTGTTCTGTATCTTTGAAACAGACGGATCTGGAATGCCGGGGGACAAAGAGTTCCCAGAGGGGTGTAGACTTTTTTGGGTGACTAGACATTGTACTGTTTTTTGAGTTAGTCTGTAAGACTGGATTGCTTGTTTGATTGATTTATTTATTAGTTGTTAATAAACGTTAATGTTATGATGCAACTCTCTCATTTTCATTACCTGTTAGAATGGAGAGAAAGAGGTGGAGAGAGAGAGAGAGAAAGGTTATGAGTAATGAGGTGTGTGGGTCTGCCCTCCGTTTCGTGTCCACGCTTACCTTATGAATAATGGGGGGAGAATCCCCCCAGTTACAGTGGTGGCAGGCGGTTAAGAGGGGATATAAAAGTTTTCTTTCTTTTTTATGCCTAGGAACGCCAATGTAGAGATATGGGTGACCAGTTAGGGGTTATGGCTTAGCGATAGTTTTCGAACGACAAAGCTTTGTGGGATTGTGGAAAATTGTTAAATTGTTAGATCTCGGTTGCTAAGTGAAAAGGGGTAGAGAAAATATCCATCCGTGGGATGGGGGGATGAGGAAAGAAAATTTCTATTAGGGTCATCAAATTTGCTCGTACCGAGATTCTTCAGGGCGTGAGCCGTGAGACAAGTAACTCAGTCTAGTTCATGAGTGACGGTTGCTAGGTGCGTTTTCACCGATCGCGTTTGTATTGTGCCGACGAGATTTACGTGTTTTACGAGAATTTCGAGTTCCTTTTGTTCCCATTATGGAGTGGTGAGTATTAAAAAACTATTGTTTATCAAAGGGAGAGGGTTTTTGTTTAAACATTTCAGGGTTATGGGATTGGTTCAAGAGATCAACAATTTTTCTTGTCTTTGCCCCATAGTGACGTGTTTTCTTTATTTGCACGTGTTTATAATAGACATATTTGCTTTGTTTTAAACACATGAGAGTGTATAGAGATGTGTTTTTTGCATGTGAACTGTGCTTAGATAAGTGGCCACAATTTTACGGGCTCAGCACATTTCTGCAGAGAGGCGCGTTGCATTGCGAGGGTATTGGCATCCCTCGGGGGGATAGTTGCATGGAGGGTACCACTGGCCTCCCTCGAGAGATAGTGCAGGGGAGGGCACTAGTGTATATCTTGGGAAGGGGTCCTCAGACACTGTTCAAGGGGAGATGGGGGATACTGCTGGTATGCCTCGGGCTGTTCTGTCGCTTGACTGAGGGGTTGTTCTCAGGGGGGGAGAAATTTTTTTTTTTCTCAGTGTGGTAACTTCCCCCTTTTCTTTTTTTTTTTTCTTTTTCTTTGTGTTGGGGTATGGGTTTGCCATTGACATTGGATGCTAAGATATCAGCTGATTGATAAGTTGATGAAGTGAAACGCATTCAGAGTCCTTTTTTGTTAGAAAAGAGATTTTTTTTTTCTCCCTTGGATGAAGAGAAAAGGAAATAAAAAGAGATTTTTCTTTTCCGTGAATGAGGGGAAAAGTAGTTAACATGCATGGGATGTGTTATATGTTTCTTTGTGCCTTGAAAGACACAAATATAAGGGGATACACAATTATTTTTTTTTTATTGTGTTGGAGAAATTACTTTGAAATGCCGATGATTGGTGTTGTATCTGTGTTGTGTGGCAATGGCGTTATGTCATGGTTTGTATTGCTGGAGAAATTGTATTGTCCATTAGGATTCAGCAATACTGTTGTAAGCTATTTTGAATTTCACCCTTACTTGAGATTTTTGCAAGAGAATTATTGCTATGGAGAGTTATTATTATTGTTATTATTAATAATTATTATACTTGAGATGTGTCACGGGAGGGTTGCTTAAGTATAATTATCATTACGGGAGAATTGTTTTACGAGAGATTTTGAGATATTTCATGGGAGATTAGTTGATAATTATTACAGATAATTATTCAAGGAGAATTATTACAATGAATTAATGGGAGAAGTCATGTGTTAATTATTTGTTGAGTTTTTGTAACTTTGGAGAATATTTTCAGTGATTCACGGGGATGAGTTTTGCTGAATCTTGATGAATCTGACTGAATCTTGGTGAATTGTGTTGAATCTTGCTGAACTTTTGCTGAATTTTTGGAGAATGGACAAGCATTAACATTGGTGATATTTTTTGTACTGATACTGATTTTTTTTATACTAATACGTGGGTGCCTTAATGCTATCAAGGGAGGTGAAATCTTTTTTGAATTTGGGAGGAACTAACAACACATTGTTTTAGTTTTTTTTTCTTTTTTTGTGAATTCAGCAGATAATTGCTTGACATCTGGTGAGTTACGGGAGATAGTTAATGGTGCCGTTGATTTTTCTTTTCTCCTTTTTTGGAAATTAGCCATTGCTGACACAAGTTTTTTTACCATGGGTGAATTTGAGTTTATTTTTTCTCTCCAGTTAGTGTGAATATTTTTTAATGTCTCAGTTCATGACTTAGAGTCATTGTTCGGGAACCTGTTCGTGTTTTAGCTATTTGATGCTATAGAGAAATATATGGGAGAATTTTTTGCACGTTTTGAATGCATACGTAATGGCACTACATTTCTTCTCTGGATATTTGTGTTCCAGAAATTGTGAGTTTTCTTGCACAATACCTTCGTTGTATTTGTGACGACTTTGTGAGAGATAGGAAACTTGGCTAAGTTTTCTAGTGGCCTATGTCGTAGTGCATATGGAGAAGTCTAGGCTTAGACACTTTGAACTTGGAGTTCTGTTATAATGACTTGTGGCACATTGGTGATTTTTTCTAGAATTTTCTAGACAGTTTTATTTGCCGAGTTTTGCCTTTTTTTTAGCAATTATGCTAAACAGAGAGAGTTTTTATAGTTTTTGACTATAACATTGAGTTATTCTCTAGAGAATTGGAGTTAGAATTGAGATATAATTGAGATATATTATTTTGGAGTTATAATTGGAGGTATATATTATTTATTTGGAGTTATATTTGAGATATAATCTATGGGAGATATATTTTTGGCCATTTTTGATATTTGCCAATAGTGACGAGAGCTATGTTTAGTTCAATTATTTTGCAGCCATCTTTGTTGCAAATGGAGACACATATTTGGAGATTATGGGCAATATTTGTGTATGTGAGTTAGTTGCCTTGAGTGCACATTTTTTGGAGATATATTTTTGGAGCCTTGTTTTGTTCCACATGGAGTTATTGGGGAAATAGAGGTAAATATTTTGTATTTGCCGAAATAGAGGTGATTATTCTCTATTCCTGGAGTGGTGATTTTTTTTATTGACATGTGGCTATTGGAGAAATAAGAGAATAATATGGGGTTGGTTATTAACCTAATGGAGGAAATATTTTTATAACCGGAGAGGTGTTATTATTAATATGGTGTCTCATAATTATATATGGAGTTGGAATTAATCTTGGGCGGGTGACCCTTTTTTTTTTTGTGGTTATGGGATTTTTCTTGAGCCAAGAGAAGATTTCTGTGGTTCTCTTTTTTGATTTCGTGACTATTTAGAGGCTAGTGTCATTACTGCATTACGAGTCATATGGAGATGTGTGTGCATTTTTTATGTTCACAAGTGTGTTATTTTTGGAGAAATATAATTTCGGTAAAGTCATGTTGAGAGAATAAGTCTTCGAGACAAATTTTTGAGCACATTAGTCATATCCTGGAGTTAATTCTGTGAAATGTGTCTGTTAGACTTTTTTTTCTAGAGAATCATGAGTTTCCAAACTTATGTGTCTGACTAGACAATTCTTATGCTGATGTTAGAGCATACGTCCACAGGCGATTTTTCTGCTGACAAGCTATGTGATGAGCCGTGTGCTGACTTTTTTCCTCTGATGGTGACAGATCAGAATTTTTGCAATATCTGGAAATGTTGACAATAGCATTTCATGAAAGCGCATGTGTGAGAGTTTGCTTTCTGGCAAATTCCATAACTTTACATGGAGCATTTCTTGGGTGGGAAGAAAACGCGGGAGTTATGCATATTAGTTACATGTATTATGTATTTTGTGATTGGGAAAATCTTCTTGTGATTATCCTTTTTTTTTATTATTTTTCTTCCTTTTCCTATGAGAGATATAATTTGGGGATTGAGTTTTAAGTAGCATTTCTTTTTTGGACGGGAGATTTGATTTTACAGGGATATGTAATTTTTCGAGGGTTGTTACTTAAGTAATGGGAGTTTGACGTTAAGTCTCATTGTGATTAATTATTGAGCAGTAAAGGGGTTTTTGCTGTTAAAAGTTGGAGATTTTTACTGATTTTGTGGGTTGTTCAAATATCAGAGTTTGAGAGAACATTTTTTGGGTCTGGGTGTTACGAGATTTTTTTTTTTTCCTTGGACTCATTGCAATTTTTGTCTTTTCTTTTTTTTTTCTTATGAGCACATTCGAGTTTGAAATGTGAGTGCAGAATTCCGTGCAGTTGCTGTGAGTTCTGAGTAGTGTGTGTGCTGATGTGTGAGTTTGGAGAATTGAATTGGAGAACTTGATGTTTTTTTTTTTAGAGAGTTATGATAATGACTTATGATTTAGTAGTCATATTAAAGGGAGTTAATTGGGAGACGATCAGTTAGTATTTCTGACCTTTTGAGATCATTGTTTGATAGAAGTAGTATGTCTGGGTTAATTTTCTTAGATTGACCAAAGACTCGACTGACATACTAACACCAAAAGTCGTTCCCCGACACCAGCAAGACGTCCACCAGCCGTGAAGAGAGGTTGCTGCCATGTTGCCCAGGGTGATTACAAGAATTTCTACGTGGATGTTTAAGAGAGTCCTACAGCGTGTTTTTTGGGGATCTGCAGAAGCCGTGAGAAGTCTTCTACGATGAGGGAGGCATTCCGTCTTCCTACAGTTGCTACAGCCTGCTATAGCCTGTTGCTGTCTGTTCAGCTACTTGCAGACAAGCAAAGAGGGATATTCAAGACTCCTAATACAGAAAATATGAGAGAAAATGCGTCTTGTGTTATTGGGAGATAAAGCGTGATAAGACTTTATTTTATAATGCCAGAGACGTGCAGTTTACTTATATTTTGTTTTAAGCTGGCCAGTGTTTTGTGTTATAAGCAATTTTGCTAGGCGGGGGCTAGC
>NC_061109.1:65439217-65444217 GCF_015104395.2 Macrobrachium nipponense
AACGGTTATCTGCAGGAAGCGAAAGGCCAAAAGCCTCTCATGAAGCGGAACAGGAAGAGACGACCAACTCTTTCTCTAAGGAAACTAGAAAAGTCTTTCATGTGACTTGGCTAAAGGGGAAACGTTACTCTCGTTTTTTTAAACTTGCTTTCTTTGATTTTCTTTCTATTTTCGTCACAATGAAAGTAAAATGAGAATAACATGGATCTTTAATTGCTTTGAAATGTCTCTCTTTTGTCCGTTAATCAATGAACATGAAATTTGTTCAGGGTCATCCAACTTGAAACATCTGCATAGACAAGAAAATTAATATTTCAATAAATATTAAGTAAATGAAATATAAACAAATAAATATATATAAAAATAAATAAATAAATAAGTAAATAAGATGTATTATTTTTTAAGCATAAAAAATTATATTCATATCAGGTAGCGTTAGTGGATAAGTTACCTACCTGAGAGAGAGAGAGAGAGAGAGAGAGAGAGAGAGAGAGAGAGAGCTTTCATGGTTTAATTACATTCAAGAAAAAATATTAGCAAAAATACAGAGAGAACATCTTTTAACTTCAGCTCAAGAGAGAGAGAGAGAGAGAGAGAGAGAGAGAGAGAGAGAGAGAGAGAGAGAGAAAGGGGGTAAAGGTGAAAAAATGGAGTTTTTTCATTCCTAAGTAAAACTGTAAGAAAAACCTGTTTCTGAATCGAACAGATTGTTAACGACACCCAGAGGGAGAGGGAGAGTAAGAGAACTGACCTGCAATAACGAAGAGACAAGGAGGGAGAGAGTAAAATAAATAAAGAGATTTTTTTTTTTAAATTATATTCTGTTATTTACATCATACAAGTATATCACAAAAATAAAGACATTCATCATAAAAAAAATGCATGTTTGTTGATGTATACTGCACATATCGTTAAAAAAATAAAAATTTTCTGTAGATTTTTAGTTATGTAAAACACCATGTGAAACACGAAAGTTGACAAACATAAATGCAAAATAACCATTTTCCCATTTCTCCTTGTTTTTTCCTTCGAAAAGTCAGGAATTTAATTCGGCAAAGTGCATCAAAGAAAGGATTGGAAAGGATCTTGGAAGCAAATCCTCCAATTGCGTGCGGAAAGCTTGTTCTACCTCGTGTGAGACCTGAGGAGCGAAAACTGATTTTGATATATCCTGACGACTCTTTTGTCCTGTCGAGATATATAATGACAGTATATCCTAGGTGATATACAGCGATAATTTTTATTTTTCCTCTCTCGTGTTTTAGCGATTTTTTTCACTTCCCGTTCGATATTTTGATTAGGCAACTGACTCAGCTCACTTTAACAGTGAAACTGAGTGAATAATATAATAATAATAATAATAATAATAATAAATAATATAATAATATAATAATAATATAATATGATAAAAGCCATAAACACATGGGCAGTGCCAGTAATCAGATACAGTGCAGGAATAGTGAAATGGACGAAGGCAGAACTTCGCAGCATACACCAGAAAACGAGGAAACATATGACAATACACAAAGCACTACACCCAAGAGCAAATACGGACAGACTATACATAACACGAAAGGAAGGAGGGAGGGGACTACTTAGCATAGAGGACTGCGTCAACATCGAGAGCAGAGCACTGGGGCAATATATGAAGACCAGTGAAGACGAGTGGCTCAAGAGTGCATGGGAAGAAGGACTGATAAAAGTAGACAAAGACCCAGAAATAACATAAGAGACAGGAGAAAGATAAGCAGAACAGAGGAATGGCATAACAAACCAATGCACGGACAATACATGAGACAGACTAAAGAACTAGCCAGCGATGACACGTGGCAATGGCTACAGAGGGGAGAGCTCAAGAAGGAAACTGAAGGAAAGATAACAGCGGCACAAGATCAGGCCCTAAGAACCAGATATGTCCAAAGAACGATAGATGGAAATAAAATCTCTCCCATATGTAGGAAGTGCAATACGAAAAAAGAAACCATAAACCACATAGCAAGCGTATGGCCGGCACTTGCACAGAACCAGTACAAAAAGAGGCATGATTCAGTAGCAAAAGCCCTCCACTGGAGCCTGTGCAAGAAACATCAGCTACCTTGCAGTTTAAGTGGTACGAACACCAACCTGAAGGAGTGATAGAAAACGATCAGACAAAGATCCTCTGGGACTTTGGTATCAGAACAGATAGGGTAATACGTGCAAATAGACCAGACAAAATCAAGAAAAAAGTATCACTCATTGATGTCGCAATACCATGGGATACCAGAGTTGAAGAGAAAGAAAGGGAAAAAATGGATAAGTATCAAGACCTGAGAATAGAAATAAGAAGGATATGGGATATGCCAGTGGAAATAGTACCCATAATCATAGGAGCACTGGGCACGATCCCAAGATCCATGAAAAGGAATATGGAAAAAACTAGAGGCTGAAGTAGCTCCAGGACTCATGCAGAAGAGTTTGATCCTAGAAACGGCGCACATAGTAAGAAAAGTGATGGACTCCTAAGGAGGCAGGATGCAACCCGGAACCCCACACTATAAAAATACCACCCACTCGAATTAGAGGACTGCGATAGAGCAAAAAGAAAAATAGTAATAATAATAACAAGGACTTAGGCGCCTTATTACTCAGAAATAATTGAAAAAGGGTAACCTAAAAAATCTTTTACAGTGCTGTAATTATCAGAGTAACTTGCTTAACCAGTCTCTATAATAGCTTACCAAATTATTTACTGAAAAGTTAAGAATTATAATCAACGGGCCAGCCAAACTATTAATGAATGTCTACTTGGGATAGGCTCGACCCATCCTTATAGAGCTTAGCTGTCTATCTTTGTAAGCCAAATCTAACCATGAAGAGCTCGTTTAGCGTACATCGACCAGAATTAAATATACAAACAGAAGAATGACTATACGCAGGGGCAAGGAAGACTATATAGATTTGTAGAGACAAGTTGTCAATAAACATACTGGAAAATGTACCAGGAATTTTCATTGAGTTGCCCCGAGAATCGAAGAAAGTGTGAATCTTTAGATATTTAAGAAACAAAATTAAAGTTTCCAAAGAATATGGTGTTCACTAAAAGTAAGTAACAGAAGGTATTGGGAAATACAGAAAGCACGAAGAGATCACTTTTTAAATAAGAAACAATAAATAAAATAAAAAAATGAACAGAGTAGTGCCGATGCTGATATGGTGAAACCTTCTCACTATTTCCAGATCCAGATAATCATACTGAATTCGGTCGCGCTGATTTGGGGTCACTTGGGCGATGACCATTCCCAAGTTACGTGGATTTACCTTCGATATTTTTAGCTTGAGCTTGTAACTCGTTGCACAACAGAAATATTGCAAAACGTAAATTATTTCTTCCTTAATATTTTCGTTATGAATTTTTGGAATATTCTAAGCTCTGTAAATTATTCTGTTCCTAGGTTCTTTGTCTGTTTTCGTGAATTAGCTTTTTACTTTTTTTGCATTTATCTCTCTCTCTCTCTCTCTCTCTCTCTCTCTCTCTCTCTCTCTCTCGTCTCAAAGGAAAGGGAGAGAGCGACTCAGTTCACAGAAGAAAATAATTTAATCAATCAATCATCATAAAACTCGGAGGAGATTTTTCCTCCAAGTTTTTCTTACATGAAATCAAAGGCGACATTTTTAAGGACGATTTTTGTTCTAGTGTCCTTCAAAGTAGTGGGAGGGCGACGAGTCCTGATATTCATCGAATTATCTTAGAGCATTTTTTAATTTGCTTACGCTAAGAGATTTATTCAAATTACCATTTGCGGTAAAGGCTTTTAATTTGAGCTGCAAGAATTTTAGCATTTTAGTTTATTTTGATAAGCTTTCATTACCTCTAACATATTTCAAGCGTTATCATTTTTAAAATGATTAGGAAGAAGTGAAGAGTGGGAGTACTACTCCTGTCTCTTAATTAACGATTGCATGCTATAACCAGTAAAAGTTACGTTTATCAATACTGCTAACACTACCATTTCTGCTTCAGCTGCTATTGTACCGTCCTTCCAAACTACTAATGCAGACAAATACTAGAAAAAAAAAATTCGCTCTTCACAACCAAGCATTTAAACGTGTGTTATCTAAGGAACTCGATATACTGAAATATACGAATAAGTAGGAAACGCCTCAAAGGGTATTTGGTACTGAATTCTCTCCTCCCCATAAATCTTCCCTCTTTGGGTGAATTGGTGAAAGCTCTTTCGGGCGTGAGAGCCTATACAGAAACCTCCCACACCTGATTTATTTAAGGTGTTCATCCTTTCTGATGAGAAATGAAGCCCTCTTAATTAAATATATTGTGTTTTCCGAACTCATGAATTTTCATCATTTTTTCATCATCATTCTAATCCTACTTAAGTTTTTATTCCATCTTTGGATTGATCAACAATTGCATTCCGTTTCCTTACTCTTGAAGGCTCTACATACATACACAAGTATATAAATAAATCATTTTAATCATTCATTTTTATAAATGCGTAGATTAAGTAATTAATCAATTCAATACTTCATTTATCTAATAACGAATTTGTTAATAACTAATTTGTTGACTTATGTATATTCATTCATGTATTTATTTATTCATTAATGAGTTAAATGTTTAATAACTTAAAAAAAAGAATGATGAAAATAAAACTGAATTATAAAATATATAAATAAACAAAAAACATTTAATTTTAAGTGGAGTATGGAGGAAATATACGTCTTAGCTTCGGGTTTTGCCGAATAAGAAGATTCCCTAAAATCATGATGAGCCAATTAGCTTGCGTGAATAAATAAAGGCACCATCTCCTGGTTGCCATGGAAAATCCCTGAAAAGTTTTCTCCACAGATCAATACGTCGAATGGAGTCTGGGAGATTGATGTATGATAAATCCTAATTAATAATTGTTATAATCTCATGTTAATGATTGTATTGTAGTTGGTCGATGTTAATATTGCAGTGATTGATGCATGTCAGTATCTGAAAGGTTGATTTTCTTACT
>NC_061109.1:65446717-65469217 GCF_015104395.2 Macrobrachium nipponense
AATTACGTGTATCCTTTATAAAATCATTTTCCAAGAAAGAAAGAACTAAAATGGAAAATAATTCAGAAAAAACAGACGAACTTGGCTCTGAACAATATTGCCTGAAAAAACGAAAGGGTGTAATGTAGGGATTCTTTTTTCTTTTTAGTGCTGTTTTCTATCTACTTGATAAATGCGACAATTTGTCTGTTCTAGTTTTCCCAAGACAGAAGATGAATTGTATGGCCGTGGGCTGAAGATCCATTTGAAAACAAAAACCTATTAGGAGGTGAGATGGTTTGGAAATAAAGCTGTAAGATGCATTAAGACTGTCTGGAATATTTCTCTAGAACAGTGAGTGGATGTTTGTTTTGGATCTTATTGTTAAAGCTCACTTTTGATCTTCAAATGAGCTCACTTTGAATCAGGAAAAAATCCTGCTATGAATATCTGAGTTAAAGGTGAACTGAACGGAAATTATTTCATTATCTTATGTTAAAAAAAATCGTTTTTATTTTCTGAAGAGTCTCAGACGAGTGTACTTCTTCATTTTCACTTCCCTCATACAGCTTATGGACATTGAAATCTTAAAGCACAGCAAAATTTTGTAAATTCAGCAAAGGAAAACACTGAAGATTAATGAGACTGCTAATTAAACCGGTTGACTCTCGAGATCGTGACTTCCCTGAAGTAGTCTTGCGATAGATGGAATAAAATACTAAAGTGATATTTTGTGAACGAAATAGAAAATGGAAAAAAGAAATAAAAAGCGCGAAAGTCTTAAAAAGCAAACGAAAATTGAATAGCATAAAAGATAAATAAAATTAATGAAGAAAGGAAGTACAAGGGTGTGTGACACGAAGGTGTCTATCAAAGTTTTAATCTTAACACACTTGGACATTTTTTCTCTAGAAAAAGATCACGTTCTATATTGAATAATAAATAAATTTCGAAAGTTAAAAGTTTATCAAAGTATACACCTTTACAGTCTTACAATAATTACTACCGATTTTAACATAATAGATATTTTGGTAATATGCTTGAAGCAAGCACATAGGAATAAACTATTTGGGAAACTTTGTCTTTTTAAACGTAATTTTGTCTTCCTATAGGATTTCATTTTGAGTAAAAAATAACTGTATCCGTGTTCTGATACGATTCTGAGACATTCATTCAGTGTACTGCTGTAGATAAAGGACATTCAATAAAATAGACTGTATTTCAAGAGACTCTAAAGGAAGGAAAATATTCCGAGGCATTTTATTAGAAAATGTGTATTGACGTTGTCGAATCGTATCTCATGAATTCCTTTGTAGACGGTCACTTGATTTAAGAAGGTCGTTTACATTTCAAAGAAGGACAAGAAAGTGATACAGAATTTGGGCTTTGTAAGACTCTCTTTCAAGTTTCTTTAGAATAATTTAACTACCGTTATATAAGCAAATGAAGCAGTATGAGAGGCATCGCGAGTATTTTATCGATCTGGACTGTGTTCAGTATTTAAAGGATTTCTTTTGGGTGTCGATGCACAGATATTTTGTTAAAAAATCTAGACATTCTGTCTGTGATAATGGCTATCCTAGTATAACAAAACTACACAATTACGTACGTTTTCCTGTATAAAAAAAAAGGAAACATCTAATTACACACACAAACACGCCATGTCCGTTTTATAGTTTTGGTTTTATGAGCATAGTAACATCATAAATTATTCCATCCATTGATCTCTCTGTTAATACTAACAAGGTGAATAACTGACATAAAAAACGATTGGATTTTTCATTTCTATGAACCAAACGTTCATATACATCATTTAAGTCTCTGAGAATAAGTTTTCTATATGGTCAGGAAGGACAAATAGAGCATCAACAACACCAGAGCAAATGTACAGAAATGCAGAGACGGGGTTGGGGGGGGGGGGGGGGGGGGGGGTCGGTGGTTAGATGGGAGAAATGGAGGTAGGTGCAGGGTCGGGTGGATGGGATGTGATCTCTAGTTGTTAACTGGAACTCGGCGCCGACAATCCCGTTTATCGGAAAACCTCGACCGGAAGGAGGGGGAGAATATTCCCATCCCGATATGCCACGGAGGAGGAAAGCAGTTGCGACTGATTCTTCTGTGCTTCCACGTCCCTTCGTTTCTTCTCTTTTACTTCCCACCCCACCGCCGCCCCCGCACCCCTATTCCCTTTCAGAGACATGGTTTTTGTGCGGTTATTGGATTTCAGTTCGAGTTTTGGGGCTTTGTTGTTATTTTGTTAAAAGAAAAATTATATATTATGTTTTGAGTAGTATCTGATGCAAGTGCGTGACAGAGCAAATAAAGTAGGCAATGCTTTGCCACAATTTTCTTTTATAAGATTAGTTGTTTCTTAGCAAACGAATACTTATTCCAGTCTTTTATTTTCTTGCAAGAGACCTGACCGGAAGAAAGCTAGGATGTACCAGACACCAAACAATCAAACAGTAGGTATCTATATAGAAGAAGAAATTTAACCGTTCGTCCTCACGTCGTCACCCCAAAGATTTAGCGAAAGAAAACAGTCATACCAGCCACAGAGCAATAAGAATTTCCTTATTTTATACAACAAACCCTTAGACGAGCAGAGTTATTTTTCAAAAGAGAAATTTCTCTTGCGTCGCATTTTATTGGGTAACTATGACGTATGCTCTCGAAGGAAGAGACACTAATATTCAGAATCCCACTTCACAATAAAATACCTCCAGTTTTTCGAAGCGGCGAATTTGCAATTTGAGGCGCTCCTTCTGTTAGACCGCATATCATGTAGCAAGACCACATTCTTTAGCACTGCCACTTGCAGGAAAACCCGGAGCTTATTCTTCAAAGCAGACCTGCGCTTAGTTCACAGAATCCCAAATTTCCTCCATCTATGCAATGTTTTATTTTTTTCACCTTTCGAGACTACACTTGCAGACTTTTATCTACTTTTTTTCGCCCTGAAATCGACAATATTCCTTCATTCACAAACATAAGGATTCCTTTCAGCTCTCCAATCATGCTTTTAATAAAGACTTTGGTTTATCTATTGAGTTTTCTGACTGACCATTATTGGCTTTCCAGCAGTAAATGAGCAACTAATTACTAATCACGGTCAAGAGCGTGTGTGAGTGTGTGTGTGCGTGCGGGCAAAATAGGGGTTGTTACCGGAATGTACGTATATATGCTCGCATATACGTATCTATAAGCCGCCTAATTTTTCTTAAGAATACTTTTGAATAAACAAGAAAGGAATACAGGAAACATACCAAATGATATCGTTGTCACGCAAAGTAGATTCGCTGGCGCAAACATAAGAACTCTTCAACCACTTCGTCCTGATTGTACATAGCCCCCAAAAACCCCATAAAACTAAAAGTGATATCTTTGCGGAAGTGTAATATCCTTCGAGGGAGCAGCTGTTCACTCTAATTTGACAATTATGATTATAAAGACACCCAGCTTATATTTTATGTAGGAAAATATAGACAGAGGAGAGAGATTCTTTTGAAGCTAGAATTTCAAGTCAGTGGCCCTGTAGGCTTGTTCTATAATAATAATAATAATAATAATAATAATAATAATAATAATAATAATAATAATAATAATAATAATAATAATAATGACACTGCTGAGGAAGAGCACGTTACCGAAAGAAACCAACTCTTGCACTTATAACAATCATTTGTTAAAAGTAGAGAAATGGAAAACTGTATTTCATAAATGTATCCTCTGCTGCATTAGAATCAGATATTCTTGAATATGTTAAGAGATGAGATGGAAATAAAAAGAAAAATAAAAAGAAAATATATAAGGAAAAGAGAGAAGAGAGAGAGAGAGAGGAGAGAGACGATAGATGGAGGAGAGGAGCGGAGAGAGAGAGAGAGAGAGAGAGGGAGAGAGAAGCGTGGGGAATAGGGAAAACTACTGTACTTATGCCAAGAGAGGTCTTTAATACATATGGCACATTAAAGAAGGTAGGGTGTCGTAAAATCAAACTTCAGGGAACTATACCAAGACTTTCACCAACCTGTGCTTACCCTCCTTTTCTTCGTTCTCCAGACCATAGACAGCTCCCTTGGGAGTCTCTCTTTGCCAACTCTGCCTCAGGCCACGTCCTTTAGGATCTCAACGGTCAACAAAACAGCTTCCTGTAGGATATCGCCACGTTTTGACTACAGCTCTAATTTTGACCTTTTTATTCATTATTTATCTTGCTTTGCTTTATTTCCATTTCACATTGTATTGTTTAAAACCAAATGTTCCTGTTTTGTACTAAGCTACTTTCTCTTAGTAATAATATAATATAATAATAATAATAATAATAATAATAAGTGGGTTAGGTCGTCAAAGTTAAGCAACATTGGGGCTGGTCAGTAGTTGGATGGGTGACCGCTCTCCTCGGCGTTGATTCCTTGGGAAAGGATCTTTACCATAATTTCCTCAGTCTACTCAGCTGTAAATGAGTACCTATCCCTGATGGGGTAGGGTCCAGCTATGGGTTAAATAGCAAAACTCAGCAATGATGGAAAGAAATGAAGGAATAAACGACAACGACGTAAATGGAACCTCTGGCAACAGAGGAGCTTCGTCCGGCAACCAGGTATTCAACCCAATTGAAGGGGAAGACGGTCAGGTACTTGGAGGTCGTCATCCAGCAAAACTGATCACCACAACGACAATAATCAACAGCCTGAGATTGGAGCTACAGAGGCAAAAAGGAAGAAATGGACAAGAGAAGAAAATAGGAAATATGGAGATGCTACATCAGAAGCAACCCGACGGAGAGAGGATATAGAAGAAGATTGGTCAACATCTGGAATGAGAGGAATAACACCCCCCAATCAGAGCAGAGGCTAGCAGACCAAGTAAGGAACATAAAGAAAAAGAACTGGCTCTCCCCAACAGAAAGAGAAGAACTGGAAAGGGAAATGTCACACGACAACGAATTACACGAAGACGAACTGAGAGACGAGGCCACAGAAGACGACGGGAGGATGAGATATCAAACAACGACACACGAAGAAACACCGACGAAGTAACAGAGAGGACGGAATGGGTAGAAAAGATCAGTACTAAAATGGATGGAGCCAGATACAGAGAGAACAAAGATTCCCTCCATGAAAGCCTACAACAACCAAGAAATTAAGGGAGAAAACAAGTGAGGTCAATGAATAATGGGCATAATACAGACCACCAGTATCACAGAAACAAATAACTTGACATATGCAGGAGCAAGATTGAGTAGCAGAACTGATGGGGATTCGAACACCAACACCACCAGCACAACCAACCCAACAGAAACCAAAACAGCAACCTCCTTGGAAAAAGGCGCCTGGAAAAGCAAATCATGGTGATGAGATCTGACTTGAGTAAACTGAAAGAGATGGCAGAAAAAAGGCTAAGAAGCAAGAAAACAAGGGAGGAACTCAACGAGAAATACAAAGTACAAGAGAGGGGACTAAACAGCACCATAGAAGATGTAAAACAGAGGCTTAAGGCCAAAGCACATAAGATCCAACGGTACATGAACAGGAATAAGGGATACCAACAGAACAAACTATTCGGAAACCAACCAGAAAAGACTATACAGCCAACTAAGAGGGGGAAGACAACCACCCAGAAATTCCTGAAGCCGAACCAAGTAAAGACACTCTGGGAAAACATATGGAGCAATCCGGTATCACACAACAAACATGCAACATGGCTCCAGGAAGTCAAGGAAGAAGAAACAGGGAGAATAAAACAAAGATTCACGACATCACGACAGACACAGTCAGACACCAACTAAAGAAAATGCCAAACTGGAAAGCCCCAGGTCCCGATGAAGTCCATGGATATGGCTCAAAAACTTCAAGGCCCTACCCACACCCACGAATAGCAGAAACAACTCCAGCATTGTATCTCAAATCACCAAGCACCCAAATGGATGACCACAGGAAGAACATCCTTAGTACAAAAAAGACAAGAGTAAGGGAAATATAGCCAGTAACTACAGGTCCTATCACCTGCCTACCAAATAATGTGGAAGTTACTAACAGGTATCATCAGTGAAAGGCTATACAACTACCTAGAGGAGACAAACACCATCCCCACCAACAGAAAGGCTGCAGAAGGAAGTGTAGGGGCACAAAAGACCAGCTCCTGATAGACAAAATGGTAATGAAGAACAGTAGGAGAAGGAAAAACCAACCTAAGCATGGCATGGATAGACTATAAGAAAGCCTTCGACATGATACCACACACATGGCTAATAGAATGCCTGAAAATATATGGGGCAGAGGAAAATACCATCAGCTTTCTCAAAAATACAATGCGCAACTGGAATACAATACTTACAAGCTCTGGAATAAGACTAGCAGAGGTTAATATCAGGAGAGGGATCTTCCAGGGCGACTCACTGTCCCCACTACTCTTCGTAGTAGCCATGATTCCCATGACAAAAGTACTACAGAAGATGGATGCCGGGTACCAACTCAAGAAAAGAGGCCAACAGATCAACCATCTGATGTTCATGGACGACATCAAGCTGTATGGTAAGAGCATCAAGGAAATAGATACCCTAATCCAGACTGTAAGGATTGTATCTGGGGACATCAGGATGGAGTTTGGAATAGAAAAATGCGCCTTAGTCAACATACAAAAAGGCAAAGTAACGAGAACTGAAGGGATAAAGCTACCAGATGGGAGCAACATCAAACACATAGATGAGACAGGATACAAATACCTGGGAATAATGGAAGGAGGAGATATAAAACACCAAGAGATGAAGGGGACACGATCAGGAAAGAATATATGCAGAGACTCAAGGCGATACTCAAGTCAAAACTCAACGCCGGAAAATATGATAAAGCCATAAACACATGGCAGTGCCAGTAATCAGATACAGCGCAGGAATAGTCGAATGGACGAAGGCAGAACTCCGCAGCATAGATCAGAAAACCAGGAAACATATGACAATACACAAAGCACTACACCCAAGAGCAAATACGGACAGACTATACATAACACGAAAGGAAGGAGGGAGAGGACTACTAAGTATAGAGGACTGTGTTAACATCGAAAACAGAGCACTGGGGCAATATCTAAAAACCAGTGAAGACGAGTGGCTAAAGAGTGCATGGGGAAGAAGGACAATAATAAAAGTAGACGAAGACCCAGAAATATACAGAGACAGGAGAAAGACAGAAAGAACAGAGGACTGGCACAACAAACCAATGCACGGACAATACATGAGACAGACTAAAGAACTAGCCAGCGATGACAATTGGCAATGGCTACAGAGGGGAGAGCTAAAGAAGGAAACTGAAGGAATGATAACAGCGGCACAAGATCAGGCCCTAAGAACCAGATATGTTCAAAGTACGATAGACGGAAATAACATCTCTCCCATATGTAGGAAGTGCAATACGAAAAATGAAACCATAAACCACATAGCAAGTGAATGCCCGGCACTTGCACAGAACCAGTACAAAAAGAGCATGATTCAGTGGCAAAAGCCCTCCACTGGAGCCTGTGCAAGAAACATCAGCTACCTTGCAGTAATAAGTGGTACGAGCACCAACCTGAGGGAGTGATAGAAAACGATCAGGCAAAGATCCTCTGGGACTATGGTATCAGAACGGATAGAGTGATACGTGCAAACAGACCAGACGTGACGTTGATTGACAAAGTCAAGAAGAAAGTATCACTCATTGATGTCGCAATACCATGGGACACCAGAGTTGAAGAGAAAGAGAGGGAAAAAATGGATAAGTATCAAGATCTGAAAATAGAAATAAGAAGGATATGGGATATGCCTGTGGAAATCGTACCCATAATCATAGAGCACTAGGCACGATCCCAAGATCCTGAAAAGGAATCTAGAAAAACTAGAGGCTGAAGTAGCTCCAGGACTCATGCAGAAGAGTGTGATCCTAGAAACGGCGCACATAGTAAGAAAAGTGATGGACTCCTAAGGAGGCAGGATGCAACCCGGAACCCCACACTATAAATACCACCCAGTCGATTGGAGGACTGTGATAGAGCAAAAAAAAAATAAAATAAAATAAAAAAATAATAATAATAATATGAAGTTTGAGATTAGCAGCTAGCGGTTACAAAGGACTGACACTAATACCACAGATGTTGAATATGAT
Organism: Macrobrachium nipponense; assembly: GCF_015104395.2. NCBI lineage: Eukaryota > Metazoa > Arthropoda > Malacostraca > Decapoda > Palaemonidae > Macrobrachium > Macrobrachium nipponense. The sequence continues at coordinate 65,454,832 of NC_061109.1, forward strand.
AAAATTTGGAATGTTTAACCAAATACAAAATATCTGAATTATTAGCAACTAAAAAATTCATAAAGAAAATAAAATTACTAGAGACAGAGCGCCTTCAGATATTCTTGTGTTTGTGTCTTTTTGTTTTATCGCGTAACAGATACCAGGAAAATAGCGAATTCTAAAATCCTTGGTGAGCCTGAACCTACAGACGGAATAGATGTAACCAATGGAAACATTTATATGAAGGAATTCGTTCTCTTTCTCATCTGCTCCTAAAAATGGAGCACGTTTATCATAGACGTCATCCGACGACAAAGTTATAATATTCAAGTTTCTTTATCAAGTTCACTTATAATTTCTTCAATTTTCATTGTATGGTGAATCGATCCGAACTTTCAGAGAAGTCCCTCCTTGGACGGAAACGGATTTTCTATTTAAATTTGCAATATAGGAAAGTTATTTTTTCTTCTTCTGTTTAGGGTTTTGACTGCAGGATATTAATAAGAACTGCAGTTAGTCTCAGTCGGTTTTACCTACATCACATCTTTTCGAATTTATGAAACAAATTATGGTTTTCCTAAGCTTTTAAGCTTTTCAGAAATAAAAATCAAGCCTCGTCATAATACGCGCTTTATTCTGTTGACAACTATCGGTCTCATGGCGTAATTTATCTTCTCGTTTAAGATTTGCATATAATATCAAGCCTCATTACAACACGTGATTTATAATTCCTCCGAATTCTGCTGTTAACAGTGGCATTCTACTCTTACTGACAATATTCTATTTCCGTGAACTCGAAACTGAGAAGCTTTTCCAAAAATCCGTCGTACTCAGGGATCTGCCTTCATTAATGACTGCGTTTCAAAATGGGTTTCGACCGAATGCGTACTCTTGCCGGAGGTCATTAAATATCTACTTGACTAATATGAGCACAGTATCCGGAGGGATTTCTTGCAAATTCTCAGTGTACGTGCGAGCAGCCAACGACATAGTGAGAGAGAGAGAGAGAGAGAGAGAGAGAGATGAGAGAGAGAGAGAGAGAGGAGAGAGAGAGAGAGAGAGAGTTTGAGAGCTTTCCAGCCTCAGCGAACTTGTGGAGTTAATTTAATATTTTCCTTTCTATTGTGAAACACGAACATCATACATAATTTGACAAGAAATAATGACAAGCCACCCGATTCTAGGATATTCATTATTTATAGTTAATAAAGTATTTTGTAAAAAAAAAAAAAACAAAAAAAAAAAAAAAAATAACCGATAGAAGAACAAAATTTTTACAATTCATAAAACCTTTCTCTAACTTCGGTTCAGTAACTCATTGTGACATTACATTGCAAAATTATGTATTTGTAATCGAAAAAAGTCAGTTTACATTTTATTTACAAGCGCACTGGAAGTCAGATAATCCAACCAGCTGAAATTGCCGTAAATGAGAGATTGATCTAACGGAGTTAAATTTCTGTTAAGACGCAATTTCCCAAAATTTCTCGCTTACACACATCAAGACTTCAGCTGTGCAAATTTGCTTAATCCTCAATTACCAAATTAGAACTATGACTTAGTATTCCTCAGTTCACAGTCTTCTCACGAAATTGAATATGATGAAATTAGCATTCGCCAGGTGAGCAAAGCCATTTAGTAGCTGTTACTAAATTACCCACATTGAAACGGAAAGTACTTGCAAATCTTTCTAAACACGAACGCAGAAGTCATCGATCTTTCGTTACGGTGACCGCTTTTTCCCCACTACTACAGAGCTTTGTCATTCTCTGTTCCCCTTCCCTCAAGGATAACCAGTTTGAGAATCAAGGATAGATACTTCGCCCTTTGGCTACATTCCCATATCACCAGGTATGTTGAAGGTTACAACTTCTCTGCTACATGTCTGTAATCCAGGTAAACAGCTTCTTTTTATATGAGCTCTTTCTTTTAAATACTATTCAAGAGGAATGAGATTACGAGCCCCACACCCTCCTATCCTATCCGATATCCTGACCATAACAGTTGACGAACACCAGGTACAAAATTCGCTATTTTAGATGAGAAGGGGCGCAACACATTTTTTCCCCAGTAATTAGTTCTTGGGGCCCAATTGAGAATCATGGTTCTAGCTGTGACACTTATAAGAATGAAAAGTTTTTCACTTTCGAATATAACTTTTGTTCAACGATATTAAAAAAAAAAATAGCTGAAAACTAAAATTCTTTTGTACACAGTGACCCGGCGCCCACACCCTTTTTTCTTGGCACATCTGCGATCGTGTTTGACTGGTTCCCTTTGGACTGTCAACAATATATAAACACCAATGCAAAAATTTAACTAGTATCTTTTTTATTATTCAGCAGAACATCTCTGTCAGGGATTTCCATTTTCTGTGGTAAAACAGTAGTGTTTCGTCTGAAGCTCTCTGAATTTAAGAATGAGTTGTTATTTCCTTTTTTATACCATTGTTTGAATTACGCAAATTTTTGCTTCTAGTATATGCCTTAGGATTAAGGTTAAAACTGGTGCGTACATTAATGCCCACTACCAAAAATAAAATAAAATCCTGTTTGTCATGTATGGTTAAAAAAAATAATAATAACGAAATTTTTTGTTTATTTTTATCTATCACTTTACAGGTGTGTGTGTGTGTGTGTCTTTTCAATCCGAACGTGACATGTCAGATCAAAACACGTTATATATATAATATATATATATATATATATATATATATATATATATATATATATATCTATATATATAAAAGAATAGGTTGTTTATGGCTCAACCCTGTCGTGTACAACAACAATCCTGTGTGGGCCGTATGTTGGCCTTTTGTCCAGTCGTTGGATGACAATACTTTTTTCTTAATTGTTCGTGGAGCTTTGAGGTGTTTCTCTTTCAATCTCGCCGTATTGCACTGTTAGTGAAGAGGGGTTAGTTGTCTGGTCTTTATTGTTCGCTCTGACACATGCACACGTCGATTTTTCCTGGTGCATGAAATATATCTTTTTTAAAGTTTGTCAAACTCTCAATCCCAGTTCATTTTTTGGCGTGTGAATTTTATCCCCTTGTAAAATCTTAAATCCTTCTGTTTTTGGCGTATGAATATTATCCTCTTCAAGTCTTGTCAACTTTAAATCATACTTGATTCTTCGGCGTATGAATTTTATCTCTTTTAAAGTAGGTAAATATTAAATCCTAGTTAATTCTGGGGCGTATAAATTCTATCTCTTAATCTTTCAAAAATCTTACATCCTAGTTCATTCTGGGTTGTAAGTAAGAATTTATCCCTTTAAAAACTTTCGAGATTTTTTTTTTTCCATAAAGTCCTTGCAGTACAGGGCTGAATGAAATCCAGTATCCAGTTTTTTTTCTTTCTATGGCTGTTTACGGTAGCTGTTTGTAAATGCCGCTTTTCAATTTATCGCTTTAGATGGAAATTACGGTGGATATTAATCACTTTTATTTGGTCATGAGAGCAAATTAATCGGCCATCGCCCTTATTTCACGAATGAGGTCCAAACGTCTTCCGCATCTTTAGAAATATCTATAATTTGCTCAGGAGTCAAGCTAATAGGAATCTCAGCATACAAAATTGTTACGGCACGAATATGCGAGCGAATATAAATGTCCAAATATAAAAGTAAAAATATAAACAAATCAGCCAACAAACGTAAGAAAATGTACTTGGAAATGAGACGTTACCTGGGTATTGACGAGATAATTACCACCTTGAAATTTCAATCAGGAACAAGCTCCTTGGATGCGGGGCCTTTGCGCATGTGCAAGAGGGACAAACTCTTTTTCTTCCTGTATTGAAAAATGGAATACTGGTCAAGTTTACAAATAACTAATCTTTCAGGGAAAATGACATTTGCTTTTATTGCTTTCCCTCTGAGCTAAATGCAATGAGGTTAAATTTATTCAAATGATCTTAACTGGGACATATTGATGTAAATATGTTGTTTATATTGCGTGAATCGATTAAAAAGCTGTGCTATCATCTTATATGTTAAGAAGGAAAACACATTTCAAAAATCTCCCATTTCGTACGCACATTCTTAAGTCACTCAGCTATTCCATTAGCAACGTAAGGCATAACTTTGCTGTTTATCTAAATAAGTGAGCCAGAGTTCATGTATGCTCTTCAGTTATTAGAGGATTAAATATATAGTGAAAACGTAGCCCTTGTCTACCAGGAAATAGCGAACATTTAATTTTTTTTCGGCAGAGCAAATGTTAGTCGCACCGAGTCCAAGGGATTATTGAAGTTAATCTTCTAAATTTTTTAGGGGGTAACATGACTGAAAGAAAATTCAAGAGATATGGAGGTAAGATTAAAAAAATTTTAGTTGCATTGAAAATGATTTAAAATTTCTATTTGTCTGGACATGGGTCAGCATAAAGATATGTTCAGTCAAACATTTTATTTACTTAAAGGAAAATACCTATGAATTTTATATTTGGTCTGTTAAGAAGTAAATTGCCTGATTAATGAATCTAAATTCAATAAGACAGGACAGGTAATAAAAGTTGCAAGCAATATTTCCACAGTAATTTGTGCTCTCTTTCTCTCAGGGTTATTTTTCCAGTTTTACAGTTTTTTATTATTTTTGTTTTACTCTGCAACTCTTTTTAGCGTACGTTTTAGAAAGTTTAATATTCAATCTACAAGACTTTTTTATTTTCCGCTATTTTGTTTCAATTAGCCAAGTAGTTACTCTTTTTGCAATTTGTAATCTAGGTTTGTGATACTGTCAAGATTTCGATAAAGCATGAACAAGACTGACTTATATTAAAAATGCTTTAACTTAAGATTTCCAGCGATTTCCCTTTCGCCAGTTTATCAGACGATGAAAAGTACAAACTACATATGGATATGTGTCTCTATTTTCTGAATCTGAAGTAATAAGTAAAAGATAACAATTCTGAGCAAAAGGCGCAAAACTAAGAACGCTCTCTGCAGCACCAGAGAAGAAAGAAGAGGCGAAACAGAATTTGAACCGAAAACAGCAATAGGATAAAAGGCAGAAAAGCTTCCCACTTAAGTGTTTACACGACGAAGCAGCAACATTTTTCAAGGAACGGAGAAATGAAAAATTACGAAAAAAGCCACTGAAACTAAAGCGAAAATAGTGTCCTGAACTTCTGGTGACCCAATTTCTCTCCTGTTTCTGTGCAACGGCAGCAATTTCTCACGTCATAATTTAATGAGTTTTGCAGATGGCATGCGATTACGGTGTCGATTTCCTTCAAAAAAAAAAAAAAAAAAAAAAAAAAAAAAAAAAAAAAAAAAAAAACAAAAAAAAAAAAAAAAAAAGATCGCGAGTCATTACAAGATTTTCAATGATTCTGGTTGTTGTCAACTTTGAATTTGAAAGATGAAAATTATCCATGATATTATGATGTCAAGATTTTCTGCCACAGACGAAAACAGGCAAGGTTTTCCATGAGAAAAGTAACGGGCGAGAAACGTAATTTTTCCTCTTTTCTTTATCAGGGTGAAGGTGATCGAGGGTGCTAAGATTTACAGGACATAGGCAATTGCTGGATAGCAAGGAACGTGTAGCTTATGAGTTTCTTAGTTTCCCTTTTATTTATTTATTTATTTATCTATTTATTTATTTATTTATGTTTGGTAAATATAGCCATCGACAATGATAATGATAATGACTGACGATTATTATTTTTTTATTAATACAACAAAACTAATTTTACTATGAAGTAAGATATATTCACTACATGAAATAATAACAATACCTAAATGAAAATTCTCATCCAAAATTTCAAACAGTTAGTCCACAAACAACTTTTCCTTTTCTTTATAATATGAATTTAACTTACTTACTTACTTTACTTACTTTATCTTCCCGCCACTGGCCAGTGGCATAAGACTGATACAGTTCCTCTCTATCTGTCTCTATCCCGAGCCATTTCCGTTGCTTCCTCTAGGTTACGGGTTTCATCCTCAAGATCCCTGACAATTATGTCTATCCACCTCGTTCTTGGTCTACCAAGGTGTCTTCTCCCTATTTGTAGTGCTCTCAGTGCTCTCCTGGGGTCTCTATTCCCATCCATCCTCTCAACATGTCCAAACCATTTCAGCCTTCCCGTCTGCAGCCTGATACAAACTGGCCTTTGCCATAATCTCACCCTGATGTGTTCATTTCTAACATAATCATCCCATTTAATGCCAAGTATCCTTCTCAGCAGCTTCATCTCATGAATTCTAACAAAAAGTAATTAACCCATTGCTGTGCAACAGCTGAATCCCTCTTCTGTAAACAAGAGGAGATGAAAGGAGACAGAGTGAGTCGTTTTCTCTTGTCAGTTCTGATTGATCCTAAATGAATGCCATTTCCCGCTTGGCGTTAAATCGTCAAGATTTGGTTTCATGTAAACCTTTATTTTCCTCAGGGAAAATACCGATACAGATGAACAGTAAGGGAGTTAAACCTAGAACGAAGTGGCAGAATTAAATGGTTTCATATTTAGACCTTACTTCTCTTAGTCAATAAATAACTTTCAACTGGGGGATTGAACAAACACCCCCCCCCCCCCCACAAAAAAAAAAAAAAAAAAAAAAAAAAAACACACGCACACATACAAATGATAAAGTTTTCTGCACATGGTCACCTTATAAAATTAACAAACGCTCAAACTTTAAAAAAACTATCGTCTTTATATAGTTATACTATTGGTACGCTTCCTGTTATACACCACCTTACATATTTGTTCTACTTATGGTGACACAGTATAATTAGGATTTTGCAAGGGCTTTTTTGCGTTTAAATCGAAGCTAGAAAAAATAATGTGGTGAAGGATTCAATTGTGCTTAAATCACTCATAGATTTATCTTTTATTTCTGCTTTTCTGCTTTTCTTCTACTACTAATCCTGTCTACATTCTCATATATTATATATATATATATATATATATATATATATATATATATATATATATATATCTATATATGATATATATATATATATATATATATATATATATATATATATATATATATATATATATATATATATTATATATATATATATATATATCTATATATATATATATATATATATATATATATATATATATATATATATATATATATATATATATATATATATATATCTATATATATATATATATATATATATATATATATATATATATATATATATATATATATATATATATATATATATATATATATATATATATATATATATATATATATATATATATATATATATATATATATATATATATATATATACATACATATATATGTATACACACACAATGTCTAACATTCTCATATATATATATATATATATATATATATATATATATATATATATATATAATATATTATATATATACATATATATATATATATATATATATATATATATATATATATATATATATACATATATATATATATATATATATATATATATATATATATATATATATATATATATAATATATATATATATATATATATATATATATTTATATATATATATTATATATATATATATATATATATATATATATACATACATATATGTATACACACACAATGTCTCCTTTTTAATTCCCTTTCTTACCTCTCAATGGAGCCCCATTGATTTCGCTGTCACAATCAATCACCAAAAAAATGAATGGAAATCCTTCAATAGTATTTTTTCTCCCTTTGAAAGAAAAAAACATACATCAAGTTTTCCACTTGGAATAAGGACGATTCTCGTGCTTGGTTTAATTTCAAAAGGAATTCATCTCTATTTGATCTTCTAGGAATTTTTTTCCAGAGGATCTCCATGACGAGATACTGAAGGCCTGACCTAGTTTCCTTCGAGAGGCGTTTTCATAAAAAAAACCTCGCGCTTCAGAAATATTATTAGGTATAAATGAACTGAATCTTTTTGCCCTCGACACTGAAGACAGCTGGTTTATTTATATTTACAGCGTAAAAGAAACTATGCATATTTATATGCGCGTTTGATTTCGTATTTTTTCTGATTTATTCTGTTTTGGCTTTCATAGCCAAGTTATACTTCTAACTGAGAAATATTACATAGACATAAATGTAACTGTGAGGTAACCCCCAGGTTTTATAAGAAATGCCTTAACAAAATAAATATAATGTAAGGAATATAAGTTACAAACCTAGCCTGCCCTAGGAAAAAGAGGTTTAGACTGATATATAATTTGATATACTTCAAGCACTCTGCGTTGTACTAGGAAGACGGTATGCCAAAGGAAGATTTTAAAAGATAAAACTTCATATGATGAAAATGAAGCTTTTATGAATATTTAGAAGGAGCTATTTGAATAGTGGTTCCCAGATTAAGGGATAATATGTCTCTCTAACTGTTTCAGATTTATATGAATAAAGGTATGAGAAAATTCCTGAAGGGAAAACATAAAGAATCAACCTTATTCAGTTGCTTGTTATGTTTCATTTTGTTCTTGGGTTTTGTAGCTCTGCAAGAATCATGGTAGAGAAAAATACAGTTAGAATGATGAAATATGAGTGCTTGAAGAAAAAAGGATGCTAAACACAATCATAAAACGAAGTGGAAGGAGAAAAATAACAAAATGTATAAATTCATCTCCAGAGCAATAGAACGCCAACTCTCTCTCTCTCTCTCTCTCTCTCTCTCTCTCTCTCTCTCTCTCTCTCTCTCTCTCTCTCTCTCTCTCTCCCACACACTTTTTAATTAATATTTTGGACAGCATCTACAACCATCCTTCTTGTACGAACCAAATAATGGCGAATAAATTATTTACAAATAGGAATCTTTTGTCTGAATCACGAAAATGAATCGATCATAAGAGGTACATAAGAGGCATTAAGGCAAAAATGGAATTTCTTTTTAATTCAATGTTACTATGTGTAGACAGCGACCTCTCTTTCGTGAGTGATTAAGAGGTTCCTGCAGTTACAGAAAATTGATGTGGTATAGCACGAGTTCTTTCTATCCAATCATTTTTTTTTTTTTTAGAATTACTTAGCGTCCATTTTCTTAATGTCAATAGTGTCAGCGTCTTCATAAAAGACGTAAGTCTACGTTTGGATTCATATTAAAAAAAGCTTCAGAAAAAAACTATAACCCAAGAATGCTGAAGTCTCAGGCAGTAGTTACTATACCTGCGTTACTAACAAAATAATTAAAAAGAAAAAGTCTAAATGAATGATTACGAGAAATTATAAACGCATACATGTTCCGGGTAGGATTTCACTTGCTTTGTAAACCTGGTAATTAGCTTAACAGGCACCAATTTTCAAATAAAATATGTCAGTTCTTAATATATTGTAATAAGTTTATTGAACAATAATTTTTTTTTATTCAACAGCATTAACATCTTCGTTCCTGAAGTAAAAAAAAAGGTAATTCTTGCATATTTATTCTAAAGAATATTCAAATTTTGTCGAGACTTACATTTTGAAAATATGAATACATTTATATATACTCCTTTACTCTCATGTCCTATATGGCATCATCTTGAACTACTGTTGCTAGCACCAGATCATAAGGCTTGTTGGAAGTTTCAGTAATGCTTTTCTGCACTCCTTATGGGAGAACTTTCACGAAACGGTTTCTGGTCGTCTAAGGTTTACGAGGATGTGGGACCTACAAGACAAGTAGCTTTGATTCGAAATACGAATATCAGCTCAAACACTACAAGGACTATTGGTTTTTAGTTAAACTTTTGCAAAATGTTAATAGATTCTCTGCTTATTAATAAAAACAAGCATAATGATTTATATATCACCCGCGTTCATTTTCGAAATAATCATAGACCTGCTAAACATTATTCCTCGTTAAAAATTTATGATGCCTAGAATATCAAAATGAATGGACCACTTTATGGCGGAAGTTGGAGAAGAGTTCATCCCGACTACTTTTGAACATCATAAAAACATTTTCTGTTTCATACAAGGCATAAGGGGCATAGATATTAAAATCGAGAACCACAATACTGTTAACATGCCATTCAATGGGAAAATCAAATATCCTTCTTTCTGTATAAAATTAACTGCAAATTTATATTTTAACTAAAAGCCTACATAGTAAATATATGTCGTTTAGTACTTCCATGCAATGAACAAATATGTTTATTAATGATTTTTCTTTACAAAAAGTATATATCTACATTTCTTCTTTTTAAATATTGTTTTCAAATATTCTTCATTCAGTAAAATATTTACTGAATATGTTCCTTTTAACTGAGAGCTTACACAGTAAATCTATATCGTTCATTACAATTAATTGACTTAGCAAAGAAACATTTTTTAATGATGTTGCTTATTTCAAAAGCTTATTTAATTTTCTTTCCATATACATATTTTATAACGCTTGAGTATTGTACCCATCACCGAGATATAAACTCCTTTTTCGCTTTATAAGAGACACTGACAGACAAAGATCTCTCACTAACGCTTAGATCCTCCACATATGTAAAACTCTTGTTTAAAATAAATAAATGGTAAGCCTACTCCGACGTCAATTCCTAAATCATTAGTTAACCAAAGGCCAGGTCTGATATATAAGGTCATAAAAGGATAAAGTAAATTATTAAAATCATCGTTGAATATAAAGCTACAAATACTTTGTAATCCGTCTTTGAACATTCGGGGCTTTAATTATTAATAACGGCTTTAAAAGGCTCTTGTTATTCGTTATAATCAGCATATTTATTGTGAGTTTTGTTAAGGTAGAGGCTAATCTAGGTATTAGGAAATAGTATGATGATATTGTGTTTAGTGTATAATAACAATAATAAGAGCTTCTGGACATCCAATTTACATGCCAGCTAGCCCTCCGCCCCACACACACAAAAAATACATGAACGTCGCACCTTTAATAATAATAATAATAATAATAATAATAATAATAATAATAATAATAATAATAATAATAATAATAATAAATAGCTTGTTTTAAATGAGTGATTTGTTGACTTGTTATTTATGAGAATGACTTTCTCAAAAATATTAAATAAGGCCTAAAATTATCTAAAGTTCGCCAGTGGGTAAATTTGAATTCACTTAAAATAGAGTCACGTTTGTATAATTTTTAAAAGACTTCAACGAAATAAAGATCTACATATATTCAACCCGGGTCTTCTAAAAAGAGAATGCAATTAGGCTGAATCCAAAGGGGGCGGGAAATAGCCATAAAAGATTAAGGGATAAGAAGGCGGAAGGTGAGAAAGACAGAACTATGGATGTGCGAGTACGAAAGATAAGGTTATATTTGGCGAGTTTAAGTTATTTTCTGACAAGTTAATTACAAATGTTCTCCATTTTCTTTCTTGCAGTTTTAAAGGAAAATTTGTGAATTTCATAAAACACCCAACTTTGTAAACAAGTTGTTTGCAAACAACTTTTTAAACAAGAGCAACTTAATTTTGGGGTGAACAAAGAAATGGTCCCTCGGGCTAACGGGCAGGTGGGAGTTTTCAATACTGGATTTAACAACAAAGTGTTTATACCAAAATTAAGAATAACAGATTCATTGCATTGCAAGTAGGTTTATGAATATATTACTCTGTTTTGCTTGAGGCAATTTTATCCTTAAATACTAAAAATAATTAACGAATATTTCTGTGGCACACGATATTGAACATTCTCTCTCTCTCTCTCTCTCTCTCTCTCTCTCTCTCTCTCTCTCTCTCTCTCTCTCTCGAGAGAGAGAGAGAGAGAGAGAGAGAGAGAGAGAGAGAGAGAGAGAAAAAAAATATCCTTTCAGCAGTCTAGAAGTTTTGGAAGTAACGTAGAATATTGGAAAACTTTAGAATTTAAGGGAATAAGAAAGTACCGTGACAGGTCCCATATGTAAATTTAGGGAATAACAGGCAGCGCCGCCCTGAAATTCATTTTAGGAGAGTCCATACGCTTAATGCGGAGCAAATCTGTTTTCCCATTTGGTCCCCTTTTGAGAAGGATACTCGGGGTCATTAGAGGTCTATCGCTAGGAAGTGTTCATTAACCTGTCCTCACTTTCTGCCCCCGTGCACCTGCATCCTTGAAATTGGTCTCCAACTGACCTAACCTTTGTGAATCCCCCGCTAATGTATTCCTTTAGGCTCTCAAAGTTCAAGCAATTTACGCTTTCCATTCCTCTTCTGTCTTCGGTGGTACTGGCCCTCTGTGACTCCTGTTCCAGATACCAGTCCAATTTGAAGCAAACAGTAGGCCAGCCATGTTTGATCACAACAAGAAGACAAAGACTCTTTTGTCCCTCGTCTGGTATATAGAGGGGCATCGCAGCTGTGTAGAAGTAGCAGTAGCAGTAGCAGTAGCAGTAGTAGTTCAAGTTAAACAGAGAAGAATCGCTGCCGGACGCATGTGTTTATAGATGTCTACTCCCTCCGTCAGTAGATGTTGCTGATGGTTAGTCTGTCCGCGTAAGAACCTATTACCTGCCGGTACCTGAGGACTTGACGATAAGTCCGTAACTCGATGCCCTACGATGCTGCACCTATGGAAGATTGGGCATGCATACCACCACTGATGATACTCTGCGCCATGAACTTGTAACCAGAAGTGCGTCTCCTTCTCTCACCACATTCTCCCTGGGTTGGGGCCGATTGCAATGCCGATTTCCACTGAAGTTTTCTGCACACCGGAGACTGGCTCTGTTTCTACACTCGTCTCGTCCACAGACTAAGGTAAAGTGAATAAAGGTTGTATGTCGACCTAACCATATCCTCATACTATGTTTCCAGCTGTTTTACTGTTGTACTGTGTGTGTGTGTGTGTGTGTGTGTGTGTGTGTGGGTGTGGGTGTGTGTGTGGGTGTGTGTGTGTGTGTGTAGTCCACCCAATTGCTTGGAAAATTAGAAAATAGCTAGCTTAAAGTTAATACACATGACAGGCAAAAAAATAAAAAAAGGAGAAGAAAACATCATAAAGAAAACATTACAACAGAATAATTTCGTGACTGTAAATATTTTGGTAAGAATTGTTCACATGAAGGATTTAAAACCTATTTTGGAAAACCTATTGATAACATCGTTTAGTTAAGAGATAGAGAGAGAGAGAGAGAGACGAGAGGAGAGAGAGAGAGAGAGAGAGAGAGAGAGAGAGAGAGATACAATATTCAAAATTAACCCCGCATTTATATCGAGTATTTAACCCTACTGCGCTAGCAAAAATTAGCCAAATTCATCAAAAAAAGTTCATTGAATTCCATTGCACCTATGTACACTCACACACACATATATATATATATATATATATATATATATATATATAATATATATATATATACTATATATCATATATATATATATCGAGCTACAATGTCCTTTAATATCTAATTCGCTCTACCTCAGAATTAATATATTTTCATATATGCTTAACCGAAGGGGAATTTTTTCTCGATAATAGATTTACCTGTACTTGGGCGCGAACGCAGGTACATTATAAATCCAGGAGCGTCAGTGGAAGCTATAACCACTCAACCACCGCGAGAGGCTTAAAGGTATATGTCCGTCTCTCACCTCAAATACTTTCTACCGTATGTGATATGACTTATGTAAAATGCTACGTGTTGTCAAAAGCGCTACTTAACTACCGGAGTCGAGGCGGGTTGATGTTGTCTCCAAACCAACGAATACTTCAGCGCGAGAAAGTATTTGAGGTGAGAGACGACATATACCTTTAAGCCTCTCGCCGGTGGTTGAGTGGTTATAGCTTCCACTGACGCTCCTGGATTTATAATGTACCTGCGTTCGCGCCCAAGTAACAGGTAATCTATTTATCGAGAAAAAATTCCCCTTCGGTTAAGCATATATGAAAATATATATTACCGAGTAGAGCGAATTAGATATTAAAGGACATTGTAGCTCGATATAGTATATGAATCACGGTAATGTGATATACTTATACACACACACATATATATATATATATATCATATATATATATATATATATATCTGCTTAAAAAACACAGTAGATGCCCACGTGACTTCATAAATAAGCGAATACCACTTGGGAATGATAGTCAGGAATCCAAAGCGCTTTTCGTCTTTATTTTTCAAGACATCGTCAAGGAGCTCCTTGACGATGTCTGAATAAAGACGAAGCGCTTGATTCCTGACTATCATTTCCCGTGGTATTCGCTTATATATATATATATATATATTATATATATATATGTATATATTATATATATATATATATATTTATATATATATATATATATATATATCAAGCGAATACCACGGAAATGATAGGTCAGGAATCCAAGCGCTTTCGTCTTTATTCGACATATATATATATATATATATATATATATATATATATATATATATATATATATATATATATATATATATATATATATATATATAAGCGAATACCACGAAATGATAGTCAGGAATCCAAGCGC